>NW_020957199.1:6778-18795 GCF_003031625.1 Empidonax traillii | reverse complement strand
GGCTTTGGGGAGGCGCTTTCGGGTCATTTCGTTGGGTTTGGAGGGATTTAATGCGTTGGAAACAACGTCCCGGGCTCCCCCGGGTCCCTTTTGTGCTGTTTATTCATTTCCCTCCCGGGGGAGGGGGTGGGGGGGTCACGGGTGGGGACCGCGTGGCTTCTGCCACCGCGTGGGAGCGGGGACACCCCCTACCCCCACCCCCACCCCCGGGCCGGTCGGTGACCGGGGCGGAATCGTGCACCGGGACACGAGGCTGGGCCGGCCCGGGGAGATCCCCTCGGGGTGACCCCCGGTACCGGGAGGTCCCTTTTCCACGTGGGGGCCGCACCACGACCCCTTTCCCGCTCCGTTGCGAGACCCCGGGGAGGGGACAGGTCACTCCCATTCTGCTTCGCCGCTGATTTGGGGCAGACCGGGGTTGGGGGCGGGGGGTGGGGGGTTCAGCCGAACACCCCCTCCCTCCCAGGCTTGGCCTGGCCGGCAGGTCCCCGACCGTGTTGCCTCCGGCTCTGCGTGGCCTTACCTCTCGCCACGGGTGCCAGAGAAGGTGCCAGCGCTCGCCGGGAGTTTGGCTTTGGAAAATCGATATAATTACTGAGGACTTAGGACGGGGAAGGGGGGGATGGGGGCGTCGAGGACCCACCATGTGCCGGCCCCGCCGCGTGCCGGCCCCGCCACTGTCCCCACCGCTGTCCCCACCACTGGTCCCCCCGGCTCCCACTGGAGCCACGGCCGTGGGGGTCCCTGAGCCTCTCGTGGGGATGGGGGGGATGTCAGTGCCATGAGCCCAGCACAGCCCCCCCCCGGGACGGAATGAAGCCCCTCGCCCTGGGCCATCGGGGGGCTGAGTCCCTCGGCCGGGGGCCGTGGGGAGCTCTGGCTACACAACACGGCGCTGGTTTATTTTTAAGCGGTTGATGATGCAGTTTAAAATTTCCTTGGAGTGTTTCCCCCCCCACCCCCTCGCCTCGCCTCCCCTCCCGGCCTTTGCTGCAAAGGGCGCTGGGGCCGCCTGGAAACCCCAAATTGAGCGGAAAAGGGGAGGAATGGCGCGGTGGGCTTTAAAAGGCCGAGGATCCCCCCCTTGTCCCCCCCATCCCCTCCTCCTTCCCCTGCCGGGTTTGAATAACTTTTGTTTGGTTTGTCGGGTTCTGGCGGGGAGGCCGGGAGGGGGTTGGGAGCCGCTCGGATTTGGCATTGGCCTCCCAACGCGCATTTGAAAGCGGCTTTGCGAGGAGGAGCCAGAGGGATCCCTGGGAGCCCGGCGCCTGCTTCCACCGCCGCCTGCTTTTCCACCGCTGCCTGCTTCCACCACCGCCTGCTTTTCCACCACCGCCTGCCTTTCCACCACAGCTCCTCTCCCCGGGGGTAGAGCGATGCTCCCCTGGGCCTCCAGCACAGCCCCGCTGCCTCATCACCCTCCTCCACCCATCCCATCCCCGTCCCCAAAAAGCCCCTCAGACGGGTGCCCCCGCCGGGGGTGACGCCAGGTTGGGGCTGAGCTCCCGGGGACCGAATTAGCGCCTGCGATGTGCCCGGGGCCGCTCGGGTTTCACGCCCCACTCTGCTCCCGGAGCGTGGTTTCCCTGCCCACCATCGTGGCAGGGGCTGCTCAGGCGGGCAAGGAACAGGTTTTCCCCCTCCTGGGCAGCCCTCGCTGAGCCCGAGGAGGGTGCTGGTTGAACCGGGAGGGAGGGGGGGTGGGGGATTTGGGGTGCACAGCCCTCCCCTCAGTGACTAATCGGCCCCGGGTGAAGCAGGCAGGGTTTGCCCGTGACTAATCAGGTGCTGTGATGAAACGTTACCCGGCCACGCGTGGCGTTGGCTGGGATATTTGTTTCCCAGGTGTGGCTGGAGCAGAGAGATAGGGCCGGGGAAGAAATGGAGGGGGTGGGGGGAGCCGGTGGCACTGCCAGGGGAGGGGGATTATTCCCCCCGGCCCATTCCCTGGGGAGGGTCTCCCAACACCAGCAGCTCAGCCCCTGCCTCCAGTGGAAACCTCTCCCTGAGAGGGGCAGCGTTAAACAGAGGGGAAACTGAGGCACAAGAGCAGGGAGATGAGTCACCGGCGCCTGGATGAAGGTCCCTGCCTCCCTCTTCCCCTCATGCCATCTCCACAGGTTCCTTGGTGCAGGACCCTCGCTTCCACCTGCCCTTTGATGCTTCCCAGTGGCTGGATCTGCAGCCCTTCCTCCACCCAGCCCTTTGGGACAGCGTGGGAGCACAGCAAGGGGCAGAGCACCAGCCCAGGGGTTGGCACCATGCCGGGGGGTCCCAGCACTGCTGGCATCGCCCTCCCCAAGCGCCTCCTGCTCCCATGGCTGGGTGTGTGGTGGGGTCAGGATCCTACCAGCAGGACCCTTGGGAGCAGAGTCCGGGTAGTTTGCTGCCCAGTGCCCAGTGATGGCCCCAGGGCTGAGGAGAGCCCTGGGAAGGGTGTTGTGGGTGCAGCCGTGGCACTTGGGGATGCCACAGCCCCCCAGCCTGGTGCGTGCTCCCCCCCCCTCACCGCGTGCTTCATCAGCCATGTGTGACCCACATGAGTTAATTCCATTAATTCCCCTTCCTGACAGCCAGCTCCTCACTCCAGCCTTGCCCTCCTGCAGGGAAACTGAGGCAGGGAGGGGCCTGTTCCCAGTGCGGGGTGGCTGCATCCAGCCGTGCTCCATGGACCAGTTGCAAAGGTGAAGTGCAGAGGTTGGGGGCAGAGTCCAGACGTGCCTGTCCCTCCCCTGCCACGCTCCAGAGCTTCCCTTCCCAGGGGACCTGTCCCAGCCTCTTGTTTTTTGCTGCCCCCCCACCAGCCCCTGGGACACAGAACCTCGCACCAGGCCTGGTTGTGACACCGGTGCCGTTCGCAGGAGCTGGCAGGGGGGAGGCACCGTGGACTTTACCCCAGCCCTGTCACCCCCCACTGCCACCGTCCAGCGAGTGACAAACAGGCATCCGTGCTGCCTCGAGCCCTGGGCCCCCATCACGTGGCAGTTTGGGCAGCCTGGGGGGGGGCTCCAGAGGGGTGAGGGGTTTCCAAACAGCTGAGGCCCCTCCTGGCGATGTGCTTTGGGCGCCGTGAGTCCTCGCGGGGTTTTTGGGCGGGTTCGTGCCCGCCTGTGCTATCGGGGTCCCCACCGTGTCCCTGCGCCCCAGTCCCCACCTGCTCTCACAGATAGAGCCACCCTGTCCCCTTGGGGTGCAGGAGGGGCCGATAAGAGGCTGATGTTGGTGGGCACAGCCTGTGTGGGGGATCCCAGCAGCCAGGGGTGATCCCGGCGTTCCCCTGCCCTGGGCTCTTAGCCAAGGACAGATCCTGGCCTGGGGATGGGCGGCAGTGGGCTCAGGGACGCAGTGCCATGTGCCAGCCGGCCCTGTCCCCGCTGTGTGCCACCTCTCCTTGGGGAGGAAGGTTTGGAAACTCGCTGGGGAAAGGGTCTCCAGCAGGGTCCCGGCTTTGAGCCCGTGTCCTCAGCTTTGGGGCTGGCAGGGCCTTTGGCACATTGTCCCAGGGGTGACCAGCAGGAAGGAGGCCTCTGGGCAGCAGCATCTCCCGGTGGGGCTGGGCTGGGCTGGGCTGGCAGCCTCCCCTCTGAGTCACATCTCCTCCTCCTCCTCTGCCGACAGCGCTGTCGGTGCCACGCGGGGACAGAGCTGATGCTCCCGGCTGCCACCGTGGGCCAGGGGTTGGGGCCAGGGCCAGACTGATGTTTGCACCTCCAGGGACCGTCCCTGCTCCTGGAATGTGCCTGTGGGGAGCAGGGGGCATTGGGACATTGGGGCAGGACGGTGGGGGTAGCCCCGGGGCGCTGGGTGGAGGCACATCACCCATCCCAAAACACGCCCTGGATCCAGGAGGATGGGTGCAGAATGGCCTGGGTGCCTGTTTGGGCAGTGGGGATGGCATAGAGGCGCAGCCCACCCTGGAATGGGATGTCACTCCAACCGTCCACCACGGCCCGGTGCCCACACGGAGCCCTTTGCCAGTGTCTCATCCTGCCCGGCTGCCCCTGGGGCTGTGCCAGCATTGCCCCTTGGCAAAGGGGCACGTGTTGGTTCCGTTCCCGGGTCTGGGAACAAAACCAGGAGAAAACCTCGGCCCTCCATTGCGTTTGGGACGGGTTGGTGACACGCTGGGAGGAAAGAGGGGAAAAAGCCCCCAGTGACAGGAGTGCTGTCGCCGGCACCCTGGCCCTGCTGGCTGGGGAAACTGAGGCACAGCGAGCCGGGTGGGTCGATGTGCCTTGGGAAAGGTTGTGCCATGAGTCAGCAGAGCTCTGGGAATGGGACCCAGCACCCCTGGGCGCCGGCACTGGCACCTTCTGGCCCGGTGACGTACCCTGAGACCCCCACCCGCATCCTCCTTCGGCTCCTTCCACCTCCCTTTGAGGCTTTCTCGGGGAATTTATGGCTGCTGGCTGCAGGGGGGGTTATTTTTAGACGCTATAAAAAGCAGCCGGAGTTGCTTTCGCTCCCTTCCCGCTTGGCGCCTCGGGATTATTCACGCTCGGTGGAGCAGCACCTGCCCATGGGGTTGGCACCGGCTGCTCACTGACCCCACAGCCCTTGCCGGGCTGTCCCCTTGTCTGGTGACCCCGTTTTGGCTGGGGGGGTCCCAGTAGCAGGACGGAGTCCCCTGGGGCACCCCGAGCCCTGTGCCCCAGGCTGGAGGTGACGCCTCCGGCTCCGCTGGCACTGCCGGCAGCGCCTGAATTTGCTGAGTGTGTCTGAGCTGGTCTAGACAAGGGCTTACGGGGGAGGGGGCAGGGTGGGAGAAGGGGACCCCTGTGACCCCGCTCCAGTGGGCACAGCCACTTGTTCTGTTGGCCACTGTCACCGGCTCGTGGGTGAATTCCCAAGGAATTGCATCCTCCTCCCTCCCCAGGCTGTGCCTGTCGGTGGGACACCAGGGTGGGGGAATGTCCTGGTGTCTGGGGAGCCTTGGGGGGGCTCTGCCCTCCATTCTCACCCCATCCTCTTTGTCACAGATTGATGAGATGCCAGAAGCTGCAGTGAAATCCTCCTCCAATAAGTACCAAGTCTTCTTCTTCGGGACCCACGAAACGTGAGTGGGAGCCGGGGCCCAGGGGGTGCTGATGGGGTGGGTGGCCCCGGGGGTTTGGGAGAAACCCCCCCTCCCCTCCTCCTCACGGCCTTTACCCCCTGGCACAGGGCATTCCTGGGGCCCAAAGACCTTTTCCCCTACGAGGAGTGCAAGGAGAAGTTTGGGAAACCCAACAAGCGGAAAGGGTTCAGCGAAGGTTTGTGGGAGATCGAGAACAACCCCACGGTCAAAGCCTCCGGCTACCAGGTGGGTCACGAGCTGGAGGGTCCCAGCACCTCCTTTTTCCCCCCCACACCCCTTTCTTGTGCCCCCTCTGTGAGCCCCCTGTGTCCCCCCCCAGCCCACCCAGAAGAAGAGCTGCCCCGAGGCGGCCGAGCGGGAGCCAGATGGGGACGGGGAGAAGAAGGGCAATGCCGAGGGCAGCAGCGACGAGGAGGGGAAGCTGGTGATCGACGAGCAGTCCAAGGACAAGAACGAGAAAGGCGGGATCAAGAGGAAAGCGGAAGATGCTTTGGAGGTAGCGGGATTGGGGGGGAGGGGGGGGACACACTGGGGACAACGGGGACCTGGGCGAGGGGGGCCGGGCTGAGCCGAGCTCTCTCGCCCTCCCAGGACTCCCCCAAACGCCCCAAGGATGCGGAGGGGCAGGAAGGGGAGAAGAAGGTGGACAACGAAGAGGCCCCCAAGGAGGAGCCCAAAGCCAACCCGGGCGAAGGGGAGAAGAACAGCGACGCCGCCGACGCGCCTGACGCCAACGAAGCCAAGCAGGAGGGCAAGGAGGAGGTCAGAGACCACAAGGAGAGGTGAGGGTGGTGTGGTGATCCCTGTGCCCTGCAGCTGCTCTCCTCCTACCTGCCCTGCGCCTGGGGGGGCCATCCCTGGCACTGTGGGGTGTGACAGTGTTCTGTTCTTGGCCCCCACAGCCTGTAGCAGCGTCCCCAGAGAGCTGATCCTACCCCGCTGGCTCCCCGGGTGCTGCCCCCGCCGCGTCGCCCTCGCCGGGCTCGTCGCGTCTGGAGCTCCTGGACGGCAGAAACTGACCCCGAAAATGAAATTTCAAAAGGAAAAAAAAATTAAAAAAACAAAAGAAAACACATGAAAAAAAAATATGAGAGAGAGAGAGAGAGAGAGGAATGCAGAGCAGCCCGGTACCGACCCCGAGCGCCCGCCCTGCCGTGAGTGCAACGCTTTGTATTAGTGATTCCTCGGGGCTGAGCAGTTGATTTGAAATAAAAGCGATTCTTGCCTTTTTAAAGTGCTTGCCCAACCCCTTGGGTGGTTTTTGGGGGCTGCCCAGAGGGGCTCTGGCAGCTCCAGGGTGTGGGGCTGGAGTGCGGGGATCTGGGGCTGCTCCTGGGAGAGAGAGCAGGGTTGGGGCTTGGGAGCGGGAAAGGGAAAGAGCCAGGGGGAGGTTTCAAGAGGGGAGATGTTTAATTAAATAGAAACTATGGAATCATGGAATATCCTGAGTTGGAAGGTGACCCATCAGGATCATCGAACTCCTGGTCCTGCAGAGGACACCCCAAAATCTCCCCAGTCCCAAAATCCCATTGTCTAAGCACTCCTTGACCTCTAGGATAATGGAATCCCGGAATATGCTGAGATGGAAGGGACCCACTGGGATCATCCAGTCCAGCCCCTGTCCCTGCGAAGGACACATCAAAATATCCCCAATTCCAAAATCCCAACATCCAAGCACTCCTTAACCTCTAAAATAATGGAATAATGGAACATCCTGAGTTGGAAGGATGGAACATCCTGAGTTGGAAGGGACCCATTGGAATAATCAAGTCCAACTCCTGGCTCTGCACAGGACGCCGAAAATCCCAACGTGTGCCTGGGAGTGCTGTCTGGACATTCCTTGAGCTCTGGCAGGCTCAGAGGGCCATGACCCTGTTCCACATGCACAACCCTGTGGGGAGAGGCCAGACCGGGAGGGAGGATTTGGCCGTGCCCAGCTCCCCACGGAGCAGAAAATGGAGCCGTGGCCGGGCGCCAGCCCCGGCGGGACTACAACTCCTGGCAGCCGCTGCTCGGCGGGTCGGGACCCCGCGGGAGCCGCAGCGGGATTTGGGGAGGGGGTCACAGGGAGCGGGGACACGGAGGGGGACACCGTAGGGGGAAAGGAGGGGACAGGACTACAGCTCCCGGCGTGCAGCGCGGCAGGACCACAACTCCCGGCATGCACCGCGCGCCTTCCCGCGGGCTCCGCAGCGCCCCCTGGCGGGCCCGCGCGCCCCGGTGTGCGCCAGGCCAGGCCACGCCCACATCGCACGGCCCCGCCCCCTCCAAGCTCCGCCCACCCCGGCGCGCGGGACACGCAGGTGAGCGGGGAGGGGGTCCGGGACTATTTTGGGGGGGGTCTGTGGGGCTCTTTTGGGGTGTGTGTGGGGACTCTGTAGGGTCTTGCGTCCCTCTGTGGGCAGGGAGGCTCTGCCGGACGCCTGGGTGCCGTTTCCGGGGGTGGGCGACTCTACGGGTACGCGCTGGGGGTTGGGGGGCTCTGCGGGAGCCCTTGGGGTCCCTTTTGGGGGTGAAGAAGGGGGGTCTTCTGGGGCCTGGCTTCCCTTTGGAAGCGGGGGAGTGCTCTGCCGGGGTTTGGGTACCCTTTGGCGGGTGGAGGGTCTGCGGGATTCCTGGGTCAGCTTTGGGGGTGGGGAGGCGTCTGTGAGACCCCTGGGTGCCATTTCTGGGGGTGAGGGCACCTACGGGCCCCTTTTGGGGATGAGAGGGAACCTTGCGGGATCCCTGTGTCTCTTTGGGGGTCTTCTGGGTCCTGGCTCCCCTTTGGGGGTCCCAGGGCCACCCCCTGACCCCCCCCGACCCGCAGCAGCATGCGGCTCTCGGCCCTGCTGAGCGCGGCGCGGCCGCGGCTGCCCCTGGGGTACCGCCACGGGACGTGGCCCCCCGACAGCGCGGCCGACCGGCTCCGCAACCCCCCCGGGCGGCGCCGCCGCAAGATCTTCGTGGAGCCCATCGCCGATGACGACTGGAAGGTGTTCTGGGGTGACACGGTGAGCCTCCCCCTCCCCCCCTATGATCCCCCTTCAGGCTGCTGGCCGGGCTGGGGGTCCCACCTGTGCCCCCCTTTTTTTCCCCCCCCAACAGGTGCAGGTGCTGAGCGGGAAGGACGCGGGGAAGCAGGGAATGGTCACCCAGGTCGTGCGCCCCCGGAACTGGGTCGTGGTGGAAGGGCTGAACACGGTGAGGCTGGGGGGTGTCTCTGGGGGGGGAATATGGAGGCTGGGGGTGGTCACGGGCTGTCGGTGACCCCAAACCCCCTCGCAGCACTACCGTTACATCAACCGCACGGCCAAGTACTCGGGCACCTACATCGCCAGCGAGGCGCCGCTGCTGCTCAGCCAGATCAGCCTGGTGGACCCCGAGGACAGGTAACAGCCGTGGGGACCCCGCTGAGGAGCCCCCCCCCGTGCCACGCTGCCCCCTCCCACCGCCCATGTGCCCGCAGGAAGCCCACGGAGGTGGAGTGGCGGTACACGGACGAGGGCGAGCGCGTCCGCGTGTCCCTGCGCAGCGGCCGCATCCTGCCCGTGCCGCCGCAGCCGCGCCGGGATGGCATCGTGCCCGAGAACTGGATCGGTGAGTGGGGTGGCAGAGAGGGGCTGGGGGGGGGATGTGGGGAAGGCACGGGGTGGGGGGAAAGGCTCAGCTCTGCTGTCCCCTCGCCCGCACAGACGGCCCCAAGGACACGTCGGTGGAGGACGCGCTGGCCAAGACGTACAAGCCGTCCCTGAAGACCTTCGAGGAGGAGATCATGGACGCCATGGGGATTGTGGAGACACGGCGGGCCAAGAAATCCTACTGGTATTAACTGGGGGGGGGGAAACTTCCCTCCTGGTCGGGCTCTGCAATAAACACACCCCTTGATTTTCCACGTTTGCGGCACAGCCCCGACTCGCTCACACCCAGCCCTGGGCAGTAAAAATCCTGGGTTTATTGTGGTCTGTGCCCACTGCTGGGGGGCCTCTCAGCCCCCTGGCTCCTCATCCTCGCTGCTGTTTCCATCCTCGCTGTCCCTGGCCAGCCCGGCCAGCGCTGCGGCCAGCGGGGTCCGCGAGGCCACGAGCACCAAGTTCCGTGGAGAGAAACGGGGGTTGAACAGGGGCACAAGGGCACAGTGGAAACCTGGGGCAGAGGAGAGGAGAGGGAGGGTCAGAGAGAGGGTTGGGAGAGGGTCGGTGAGGAGAGAGAGGGTTGGGAAAGGAGAGGGAGAGGGTCCAGAGAGAGGAAAGCAGGGTTGGGAGAGGGGAGACAGGAGAGGGAGAGTTGGGAGAGAGGAGAGGGAAGATCAGGAGGGTTGGGAGGGAGTGGGAGGGCCAGAAGAGGAGAGAGGAGCCAGGAGAGAAGAGGAGGGTCAGGGGGAGAAGAAGGAGGGGAGGGAGAGAGGAGAGGGAGGGTCGGATGTTTGGGATTGGATCAGAGCAAGGAGGAGGGTCAGCAAGGAGAGAGAGGGTTGGAAGAGAGGATTGGAGTGAGGAGAGGGAGGGAAGGTCAGGAGAGGAAAGTGAGGGTTGGGAGAGAGAGGGTCAGGAGGGAGGAGGAAGAGGGATGGGAGAGAGGAGAGGGAGGGCCTGGAGAGAAGAGGATTGGGAGAAAGAGGGTCAGGAGGGTGGAGAGGAAGGGTTGGGGAGAGGAGGAGAGCTGGAAGAGAGAAAAAAGAGGAGAGGGAGGGTTGAAGAGAGGAAGGGGAGGGAAGAGAAGGCTAAAGGAGTGGGGAGAGGAGAGGGGGAGGCCCCCCGCCCGTGCCCACCTTGCTCCCGCAGGTACAGCAGGCGGTCGAGCAGCACGAGGGTCTCCACGACGGGCGCCAGGAGCTGCCCCAGGGTGTAGAACGCGACCACCTTGTGCTGCTGCTCTAGCATGGCCCCCACGGCCCCCCAATCCAGTGGGACCCCCGCCGGGTCCAGCCCCGCCAGGGGCAGCCCCAGGCGGGCATATCTGGGGGGGACACAGTCACATGGGGGGCTGGCAGGGTCCCAGAAAGGGGTCATCCCTCCCCAAAATCACTGGGGGCCAGGAGGGGATGAAACAGAGGGTCTCCCTCCACAAATTCACAGGAGCCCAGGAAGGTCCCAGGAGGGGGGTCCCTCTCCCCAGACTTACTGGGGCCCAGGAGGGTCCCAGAAAGGAGTTCCCCCCTCCCCAGACTGATGAGGAGAGTCCCAGAAAGGTGTCCCCACTCCCCAGAATCACTAGGGGTCAGGAGGCGATGCAGAAGGGGGGTCACCTGTCCCCAAACTCACGGGGAGGGTCCCAGAAATGGGTTCCCCCTCTCCCCAAACACACAAGGGTCCCGGAAGGGGGTCCTTCCTCCCCAAACTCATGAGAAGGGTCCTGGAGAGGGGTCCCACTCTCCCCAAAGTCAATGAGAGCCAGGAGGGTCCCAGAAAAAGGGTGTTCCCCCTCCCCAAACTCACTGGGGGCCAGGATGGTCCTAGAGAGGGAGTCCCCCTTCCCCAAACTCATAGAAAAGGTCCTGGAGTGGGGTCCTACTCTCCCAAAAGTCACTGAGGGCCAGGAAGGGTCCCAGAAAGGGCGTTCCCCTCCCCAACCTCACAGGGGAGGGTCCCAGAAAGGGATCCTCTCTCTCCCCAAAACCAGAGGGGCCCAGAAGGGGGTTTCCCCACTCCCCAAACTCACTCCTCGAAGCCGAGGGCGTGTGCCCTCCTGCCCGGCTGCAGGCCCAGGTGCCTCTTGGCGGGGTCGGCGGTGCGGATGACGCCCTCGAGGGCGGCGCGGTAGCCGTGGGCGAGCAGGCGGGCGCCGCCGTCGCCACCGCGCAGCCGCCCCTCGTACTCCTCCCGCGCGTGGCACGCGGCCTCCCGCGCCCGGTACGACAGCCGGTGGCCCGGCAGCGCCACCACCGAGGCACTCAGCGGGTACCCCGGCGCGGGGCAGCCGGGGGGCCCTGGGGTGGTCGACACTTTCATGTAGCAGCAGCCCACGGAGGCCACGGCGGCCACGGCGGGGCTGCGGGCGAAGTGGCGCAGCAGCGCCGGGCTGAGGTCGCCGCAGGCGTGCAGCCCCGTCACCAGCACCGGCCCTCCGTCCTCGGAGCCCCCCGGGCCCCCCAGCGGGTTCTGGGCGGTGGGGCCAGGCCCCGGCGGGTCGGGGGGCAGCAGGAACTCCCCCCAGGGAGCGGCGGGGTCGAGGCGCCCGGGGACGTGGTGGGGGGCGCGGGGGGTGAGGGGGCGGCGCTGGGGGTGTCCCCCCTGCCCAGAGGCCCCCTTTTTCTGCAGCTCCCGCAGCAGCTCCCGGTCAAAGCGCTCGGCCAGCCCGGCCAGGCGGGCGTCGCTCTCCACCGCCGTGACCGACAGGCCGAGGCCGAAGGACAGGAAGCGCGAGAGGTGGCCCTGGGAAGGGGGACACGTGCTCAGGTGGCGTCTGAGCCCATCCCTGTGTCCCCCCTTCATGTGCTCCTGCTCTCACCTGCCCTGCTCCGACGTCCACCACGCGCTGGCAGCCGGTGCTCTGGCTCAGCCGCCGCAGCAGCTGCGGGGACAGGGGGCCTGTTGTGGGGCTGGAGGGGAGCTGGAGGCTTGCAGGGGAGGCAGTTGGGGGGCACCCACCTTGCCCAGGCGTTGGATCTCGTGCTGCTTTTTGGGCTTGACGTGGCGGCGCAGCAGAGGGTGCAGGCGGGGGCTCTGGCAGGGGGGGCGCGGGGACCCCCCCGGGCGGCCCCGGGGGAAGGAGAGGGCCCGGGCGGCGGCGGCGAAGGCCAGCAGGGACAGGGGCCAGGCGGCCCCGGGGTCACCACGGCCCCCCAGGAGCCCGGCCAGCTGCTGGGGGGTGGCATTGGCCAGGGCGGGCTGCCAGGCCGGGGGCAGCTGCGCCCACAGCCCCTCGGTGAAGAAATCCTGCGGGAAGGGGGGTCAGTGTGGGGGGCACGGACAGGGGGACGCAGCCAGGGGGGCAGAGGGGGGATGTGGGGACACTCACG
>NW_020957199.1:0-2841 GCF_003031625.1 Empidonax traillii | reverse complement strand
ACCTGTGCCCCCCCAAATTCCCTGCATCCCCTCAATTCTGCCTGCACCCCCAGACCTGCCTGCAGCCTCTGATCTCTTTGCATCCCAATTCTGCCTGCACACCTCTAAATCTTCCTGCACCTCCCCCAGTTGCCTACACTCCCTTATGTCCCTGCATCCCCCTTCCTGAGCTGCCTGCACTCCCATAATTTTGCCTGTAGCCCTAATTCTGCCTGTAGCCTAAATTCTGCCTGCACCCCCAAATCTGCCTGTTCCTCTTGAAATGTGGAGCTGTGCCCACGCTGTGTCTGTCCCCACAGGTGGGTTCCAGCGGCCACTCCTCAGTGGAGGATGCCCGAGCCACCATGGAGCTCTACAAGGTGGTGGAGGAGGAGTGGGAGCAGCACCTGCAGCAGAACCCAGAGCAGGAGTGACACCCCCACCCAGGGGGGCCCAGAGTGACGCCCCCCAGCCTGGTCCTGCACCCAGAGCGGGCCCAAAGGGACGTCCCCAGCCAGGTCTTAAGCCTTAGAGGGGCCTGGAGTGATGTCCCCAGCCTGTCCTGTGCCCTGGGGGAGCCTGGAGTGATGTCCCCAGCCTGTCCTGTGCCCTAGTGGGGGCCCAGAGTGACACCACCACCCTGGTCCTGCCCCCAGAGGAGCCCTGGGGGGAGCCGTGAGTGCTGAGGAGCTGCCCCATCTGTGGATGTCCCAGAGCCAGGAGTGATGTCCCTCATCCCTGAGCCCCCCCATCGTGCCTTGTGCCGCTGCTGTTGTGCCCCCTCCTCCCCAGGGACGTGGGGAGAGCCTGGGCTGGTGCCTTCCCAGAGGGTGGGCTTGGGTCCTGCACCCTTGGAACAGCTCAGGGAGCTGCGGGGGTGTCCCGATCTGGGGCAGCCCCCCTCCCTGGGGGATTTGGGAATGGAGCAGGCTCCTTCCCGTCCCCAAAACTACCTCTGCCAGCACGAGGAAGGAGGCGTGGGAGTGGGTGGGACTGGGATCCCGCCGGGAAGTCTCCGCTCCGCTGCAGGAGCTGCTCCCGACGGTGGTTCTGTGCCATCTTCATTGCGAAAGGGGCCGGGACCAGCCCGGGCGGGGGGAGCAACGTCTCCCCATCCACCTTTCCGAGCCCCCCGTGCTGCCCCGGGGACGGGACGGCCCCGGTACCGGCTGCTGGCCGTGCCCTCGGCGCGCCCCACCCCGCGCGGGGCTGCTTTGAACTGAAAGGTTTATGCGCAAGGTCCCAATTAAAAGAGAAATTATTAACGAGCTCTTTCCTTCGGCGGCGGGGCGTGGGGAGGAGCCCCCCGGCCTCGGTGGGCGGGAGCGTGGGGTGTGTGGGGGGGTCCCTCAGTGGGCTCCGGGGCTGCTGCCGTCACCCGCCACCCGCCGACATCTGCGTCCCGCTGGCTCTTCCTCCTCCTCCTCCTCCTCACGCCAGGGACGAGCTGGCCCCTTCCCCTGCTCTGGGGACCCCCAACCCCTTTTGTGGTTGAACCGCTGGCGGGTCTGCGGTGCTGGTTGTTGCGGAGGGGCCGTGGCAGCCCCGAGAGCGGGGCCGAGCCCGCGGGGATCCCCCCACCCGCGGCGAGCTGGACGCGGCCCCGAGCCCCCGACGCGCGTCACTTTTTCCAGCCTTTCCTCGTGTTTACGTGGCTCCGCTTGGCTCGGGGCGGCAGAGCCCGACGGGAGGGGTGTCTTGGGGGGCAGAGCGCCGCGGTGGCGAGGCCTTCCACCTTTATTTGGGGTTAAACACGCAGATTTGGGTCCCCACCCCCCCGCGGTGCCGGGGAGCGGACGCCCGAGCATCCCACGGGGCGGGAGTTTGCGGGGTTTTAGGGGGGTTCTTCCCTCCCGCCTCTGCCTTTGCACACCGGTCCCCACGGCCCGGGTGGGGGTGGGAAAGCTGTCAGAGCCCCAAAATCCAAAGGAAGGTGGGAGCGCGGGAGGAGCAGGCGGGAACCTTTGTGTCTGGGCAGGGTTTGGCGGTCATTAGGGGCTTTACAGCGGTTATAAATGGCCGGTCGTTAAAGGGGTTTATGGCCCTGGAAATGAGAAGCAGCCGGGCGGGCCCCCAGCCCTCGGCGGGCGCTGGATGCGGCTCGGAGTCCTGGGGGCTTTGCTTGCATCCCGCCCTGGGCCCTCTCCGGATGGGGATGGGGCCAAGGCGGGGGCAGGAGCAGGGTCCCAGAACTGAGGAAGAGTCCTAGGGCTGGGGCAGGTGCTGGGGCCGAGGAAGGTTCCCGGGGCTGGGAAGGGTTTGGGGCTGGTGAAGAGTCCTGGGGCCAGAGCAAGGGCAAGGGCTGAGGAAGGGTCCTAGGGCTGGGACAGGATCTGAGGCAAGGTCCAGTGCCAGGGAAATGTCTCAGAGCTGAGGAAGAGTCCCGGGGCTGGATCCTGGGACTCAGGCAGGGTCCTGGGCCAGGGCAAGTTCTGGGAGGCTGGCTCAGGGTCCTGGGACTGAGGGAAGGTCCTGGGGCTGGATAGGGGCTGAATCAGGGTCCTGGGACTGAGGAAAGGTCCTGGACTGGGTTTTTGGGGCTGGATCAGGGTCCTGGGACTGAGGAAAGGTCCTGGGCTGGGCAGAGGCTGGATCAGAGTCCTGGAAATGAGGAAGGGTCTTGGGCTGGGGCTGGCTCAGGGTCCTGGGCCAGGGCAGGGTCCTGCTGTGGATGCACAGGCAGAGGCCTTGGGGCACGTGGGCTCCCTCCCGCCCCACAGCCGGGGGTCCCGGCGGCCACGGGGCCGGGGCCGGACTCGGTCGCGCCGTCCAGCTGTGTTTCATTTCCGCAGCGGCCGTGGCCGTGGCCGGAGGGGCGGAGGAGGAGGAGGTGGAGGGGGGGGGATGTCCCGCCAGCTGGGA
>NW_020957198.1:84492-87088 GCF_003031625.1 Empidonax traillii | reverse complement strand
AGCTCAGCATCCCTTTTTTTATACACACTATCATTTGCTGTATCCAGTAACACAACCACATCCACTCCCCTCCTCAGCCTTCTGCGAGAAAATTCGGGTTTACCCCCCTGGGGGTATGTCAGACTTTTGTGCAGGAGTAGATGGACAAGGACCTGCCTCCTCCTCCCCCTCCTCCTCCTCTGTTTGTGCCGTGCTGGGCAGAGAAAAGGCTGCCACAGAGAGAGAAATAATAAAAACAAACAGACAAAGCCAGTGCTGGGATATTCTGTTTCAGAGCAATGACAGAAAGTGGAGATGAGGATAAAATGAATAAGCTACAGTTATTGATACTGTTTTCTTTGAATTAACACAGCTCTGCTCCATCAGCATGTCCCAGGTGGGTGGAGTTCTGGTGTTTCCATCCCCTCACCTGGGGGTTGGTTTGCTCAGACCCCCCTCAGCTGTTCCCTCACCCACCCCAGGACTTCAGCCCCACAAATATTTGAGACCCCTCAGCGTCACCACAAAGCTCCTCACCCCTATCACCACCACCAGCACTTCTCTTACTCCTTCCCTGACTTACCCTTCCCTTTGAACTCCCCCCAAGCAACCAACACAGCCCAATTCCCAGTGACACTTCACTGGGATCCTACTACAAACCCGTGGATGCAAAAGAATCGTGGACAAACTGGTGACCCGAAACACGGAGACACAAAGGAGGCAGAGCAACCCCAATCTTGTCCTTGCCGGCTGGCCCTGGGCAATTTAGTCCCCTCCAAGTATCTCAGTTTACTCCTTTTATCACATAAAAAATGCAATACTCGCCTCTTCTGCAAAAATTATTTTGGAATGTGCTGAGAGACAGCGTCGAGTTGAGGCTCCTTATTGGGATCAGGCACTTTTCTGCAAACGGTGCTTTCACAGCCCGGAAAATATCAGGAGATCTACTTAGAATTGATAAAGAGGGATGAGATACTCTGGGAGAAATAATTCATCACCTTGGAGGGCATGCAGGAATCTGCAGGCACCGTCTGCAGACGTGGCTGGAATGGGAAATCAGCTCCAGGGAATACAAAAGGCCAAATTACCTGAGCACCTTGGACTCGGTGTCTCACCCTGAGTTTTCTGCATCCCAAGACAAATATTTCAGGGAATGACCCTCAAAGAGTGGCAAGATGAATCAGGCTTTTCCCATTTATGTTGTTGCTTCCCTAGAAAGCAGGAAAAGCCTGAAAATGCTACCCCCTAATGGCACAACCGGGTGTGGGGTGCTGGCCTGGGAAACGCTGATCCAGATTTTATCCACAGGGCCGGGAGTGGAGATCCAGGGAATGGAAATAATACAGGGAATGGAACTACAGGGAATGGAAATACTGCAGTCTCTGCTAGCAAGATGTGCCCCTGGGGGGGAGGAAGAGAACTTGTGCAAACCCCCTGACAGCAGCTGTGCATGGAGTTATACCAGGAATGGTATAAAAGTAGAGCCATTTTGTGGGATTCAGCTGAAATCAAACCGGAGCAAAACAAACCCGAAGGTTCCACATCCAGTGTGTGGGATGGGGGAGATGCTTTGAGTGTGGCAGTGGGGATCCTGCCTGCTCCAGCTCCTTCAGGACTCAGGCAGCCCCTGGAGAAGTTGATAGTGCATTGATGCCTCAGACCAAAAAGATACAACTGAAATCAGGAGGGAGAAAGAAAAAAAAAAAAAAAGGAAATAAAAAGTACTTTAAAAGCGCAGAAAACTCACCAAAAGCCTTTTTAGGATTTTAAAACATATACAGGATGGTAAACTGGTGGTGGGGGATCTCTATGATACACATCTGGAGGGCAAAGGTGGTTCATCCAGTCCTCCAGGCAGGTTCCAGCTCCCCAGGTGGGTGTGGTGGAGCAAATAATGTGGGGATCCCCTCTGAGGTCGGGGTGCACATTGATCCTGATTCTCAAATCCAGTGCAAACCTTTGCAAACCTTCCCTTGCATGCCACTTAGAAACCTCCATTTCGTCTTTTTTTTTTTTTTTTTTTTGGGTGTATCTCAAAAGTAATGCTCTTAAAAGTAATAAAAATCCTCCTCTTCTCCCTTCTGCTCCACTGCTGTCCTGCCCAAGAACCCCAAGCCTCGCACAGACCAGATCACAAGCCCAGATCTTCGGCTCCAAACTCCACTAATCATGTCCTGTGTGACCCCAGGCAAAACCCTTTTCTTCCAAAGCTACAGCCTGACCTGCTCATCAGGGATTTAAGGACCTTTTCCTTTCACTCCACACCGAATCTCAGGTGGCACCTTGGGTGGTCTCATCACAGAAATGATGCAACAAGAGAGGAGTCCAATATTAAAACAGACCTTGTCCTCTGAAAAGTGCAAAAATGCAACGGTCCTGCTGCTATTCATTGTCCTCAAGAGTTTTTTGGGGATTGCCAGAAGCATGACACTGTCAGAAGTGTGACAGCAGCAGACCCTGATGAAGGAGAAACGCAGTGGATTTTTCCCTCAGGTAGGAATGAGGGTGGTTCTCCAGTGATCCAAAGAAATGAGAAGTTCCTTCCTTGTGTACCAAGAGCCCTCAGGTTTTCCTTCTGCTCAGTGCAAGTCTTGGGGGAAGGAACTTCAAGGTGAAC
>NW_020957198.1:81255-82886 GCF_003031625.1 Empidonax traillii | reverse complement strand
TGTTCATTTTATATATATGTATATATGTATATATTTTACATGCAAACATTATTTATTCAAAGTACAGCCAACTACGAGACTGGTTCTGGATGCAGAAAACTGGTCGGTGCAATTCAAGTTTGGCAACTCACTATGAGGAATCTTGGAAATATCATGGATGCACTGAAGAGACAGCAGAGAGGCTGTAAAAAAAGGTCTGGAAAGGGTTATTTATGAACAGTTGTGGTCAGGCTTGTCTATCCCTTGTCATCGAGCCCTACGAGGCAGGGGGGGATTTGGACAACTTGAGATTCTTCTTCAGGTTCTGCCTAAGAATTGGGGGTGACCCAAGGCCATCGTCTGGCTGTGGTTTTAGTGCAGGGCTGGGGGTATGGGGGGGGTCTAAAATGAAGGAGGAAAGGGGGAAAAGACAGAATTATTGAGTACAGAAAGACATCTCTTTCGCTTTCCAGTGTTTTACGGCGTTTGCATGCACGGGCAGAGAGATTGTGTTTCCCCTCCCCTTGAGCCTCCTGGAATAAAAGAGTAACGTTTTCTTGAAAACTTTCCAATAGTGTTTGTGCCTTCATTTAAATGGGGGGAAAAAAAATTAAAATAAATGTATCAAACATTTGGTCACAATCATGCTGAAGCCTGAAACAGGAAAATCCAGCAGGTAAAGCTACAGGATGGATGAAGGTCTTTTCTGACTGTTGGTGGGTTGGATGTGTGTCCGAACGTGTCATCTTGTTGCATAGCCCTCCTTTTTTTGGGAATCCCAGCCCAGCCCACGGGGAGCTCCGGCTGCCCACACTGCCTTGACTGGAAGTGCACAGAAATACAGAGACAGAGATACAGACAGGGGTTCTCCTTTAGCAGAATCCAGGGATGAGATCGGCCGGAGGTTATTATTAACGGAACAAAAGGAAGAAAAAAAAAAAACATGGAAGGAAACAGGAAAAGAAAAAACAAAAACCAGGTTGAATTTCCTCAACAGAAGAGCTACAGGAGATGTGAAGAACCACCCTACAGCAAATTGCTCCCTGCCTGAAGCTGAAAGGCTTTTGCTGAGAGCACGAAGAGACCTCCTGAGCGTTTTGGTAGCATCCAATACCCTCCAACCTCGCCAGTGCCCAAAGGGATCACCGGGATCCAGCGGGATCTCTCCCCGTCCTAAGCAACCGCTTCGTCTGGAGAAGCTTCACAGTTCTGGGGCTTGGGAGATCCCCTGAAAAAATTCCTCTGTGCAACTCTCTCCTCTTTCCTCACGGGGTTTTTAGGGATGTGCTCGCCTGGCACCTCCCACCCTCGTTCCTTCCACCTTTATTTCCTTGTGTCCCCTGGCCACCTTGTGCCCCAAAGCAGCCCTACAAGAGCTCAGCAGAGCCAGGGATGGGAGGTCCTGCCCGAGCTCTGCTTCCAGCCTCCCTCCCCGCCAGCACAGCGTGTTTACCCCTTTGCCAGGCTCACAGTGCAGAAATCCACAGGGGCACTAAAGAAAGGAATCATCCAACACAAGAGTCGTTGCGAGAACGCAGAAATCTCATCCCTGAGAATCAGAGTTAGAGGTTTGGATCATCATTATTATTATTATTATTATTATTATTATTATTATTATTTTGACCTTCTCTTAACAGGCAATAAAACCAAGG
>NW_020957198.1:54802-78524 GCF_003031625.1 Empidonax traillii | reverse complement strand
ACCGCGGCTCAGGCGTCCCGGGGAGAAGGTGGGGAGGCCGGGTTGGACAGTGGTGAAGTGCACGGGCGAGGAGTTAGCGGTCTTGTAAGTGATGCTGGGGCGTGGGGTCAGTGGAGTCTGTGGGAGCTGCCTCCGACCCCGGCAGGGGGTACTAGCACCAGATGTCGACAGCAAGGGGCTCCCATTAACTGAACCACTGCCCTACATAAAAATTGGAACAAAGCAAATCAAAAAATAAAAAAGGGGAAACACCGGACAAACACAAAGGCAGGCAGGTGGAGAACAGAAGGAGAAGCAACAGAAGGGAGAGACAAGTCACAAGAGGGAAGAGAAGCAAAAAAGAGAAGAGTTTAGACAAGCACAGTCAGGGGGAGGAGGTTCTCGAGAAATAATTCAACACGAGATGTAAAAGAGCTGGAGAGTTAAAAGTTCTGCGAGGGGTGAGTAAGGACAGGGAGGGGCAGAGCATCGGTAGGACGCAAACTGGGACACGGCTCCGACAGGAGGGGACACTGTCCGGGGGGAAGGACCCACAGCATACACGGGCTCCACATGCGCCTTACCTGGACTGGGCAGGAGCAGCTCAAAAACCTGCTTTGTTCGGGGCATTTTAGACAAAACCAAGTCTGCTTGGGAGTGGATTTGAGCAGAACTTCACCCAAGGGCTGGTCTAGTTGGAGGTGTCCCCTCCCATGGCAAGGCAGGTGGAACCAGATGAGCTTTAAGCTCCAACCCAAACCATTTTGGGACTCTATGGTTCTACTTCTGTGGTCAGAACCAGACAATGTGGGAGGAGGATCTGGGGGACTGGGATTTTTGTACACTGGAAATCACATGTATTTTGATTAAATAGCCATTTTCTGGGGAAAAAAAAAAAATCAACAAAAAGCTTTTTTTTGGGCAGGCTGGAACTAACAATTTCCTTTAACAGAAATGTGTTACATTCTCCTCTTTTATATTACACATTTGATTTCTGAGTGGTAGAACAGCCTGGCAGCTTCCTGGGTTACTAATAATGACACGTGAGAGTGACCTAAGCTGCAGTAATTTAAAAAAAAACACCACGAGGGAGAGGAACAGGCCCTTGTTTTGGCATTTCAGTTTACATTCTCCCAGGGCAGTACATGACCAGCCCCAGGGGAGTGTTTTAAAAATCCCTCAGCCTTCTGTGACCTAACATTTTGAGGTCAGACCTTTAATTTTTAAAGAGCAGTTTTCCTTCCTCTCAAACAATCAGGTTGTTGCTTGCTGGGCTGTCAGTCAGCGCTTGTTCTGCTCTGCCTGGCTTTTCCCATGTGGTTTTCCCAGCAAATCCAGAAGAGCTGGAGGCTGTCGGCTCACCAGTGGGATGTGGGGGCTGTGTGAGCTGTTGGTGTCTGGTCCACGAGAAGAAGAGGCAACCCCTGCATTGTTTGGGTGTGGTATCACTCACCACACCACAGCCCTGCTCCCCCCAGGCATCAGGCGCTGGGGTGGCATTTGCTGTTCATGCTGCTGGGCCAACCCCTCACACCTTCCCAACATGGAAACAGTGTCTTTGCCTTTATCTTTGTTCATTTTCACCCTCTCCCTCCTCTGCTTTCCCCATATTTCAACCTCAGAATTACAAAAAAAAAGCGGAAATGAGTTTCAGCCTGGAGAAAAGGAGGCTCAGGGGGGACCTTCTCACTCTCACAACTCCCTGACAGGAGGAGGGAGCCCAGGGGCGTTGGGCTCTGCAGAAGGAATGGCCTCAAGTTGTGACAGGGAAGGTTCAGGTTGGACATCAGGAGGAATTTCCTCATGGAAAGGGTTGTTAAGTGTTGGCAGGGGCTGCCCAGGGAGGTGGTGGTGGAGTCCCCACCCCTGGAGGTGTCCAAGGAAGGACAGGACCTGGCCCTCAGTGCTCTGGGCTGGGGGTCAAGGTGGGCGTTGGGCACAGCTTGGATTGGATGGTCTGGGAGGGCTTTTCCAGCTTTAATGATCTGTGATTCTACATTGCTTTGATAAGTACTGAGATGCCTAAAGTTTTTTTAAGGTATTTTCAAACTCTTTTTTTATCCAGGAAATGGCCTCAATAGTAAAAAAATGGCGAGTTCTTTGTTCACAACGTCCAACAAATTACTTCCTCCTGAAACAGTTCTAAGACAAGAGCTGCCAGTTGTGGGGTCCCCAAGGCTGCTGTGTTGAAACCAGTAGCAAGTGGCTGAAACCACTAGCAATCACTGCTCCTGGCAGTGGGGCTTTGGGCACATGGTGTGCCTCTTGGGGATGGTCCAGTGCAGGGCCAAGAGTTGGACTCGAGAATATTTTGGGTCCCTTCCACCTCGGCACATTCTGTGGTTCTGTCTCTGAGGCGCCTCACGTCCCTCCCTCTGC
The DNA here is from genome assembly GCF_003031625.1 of Empidonax traillii. Taxonomy (NCBI): domain Eukaryota; kingdom Metazoa; phylum Chordata; class Aves; order Passeriformes; family Tyrannidae; genus Empidonax; species Empidonax traillii. The sequence continues at coordinate 76,166 of NW_020957198.1, read as the reverse complement.
AGGTGGCTGCTCAAAAGCCATCAAGCGACATTTCCATGCCTGTTTTAGGTGGGAAGCACCAAGCAGGACCCCAGTGGAGACCTCAATCTGCCCCTGCCTGGCCCTCCCTCCCCGTTCCATCTCCGTTCATTTAAGCAAAACACGGGGCAAGGAAGACTCTCAGGGCTGTTGTCCCACCCTGCCTCTCCTCACCTGTCTGTGTGGACCTTGCTCTGGCCCCCCGTTGGGGGAGGTGGGCCTGCTCTGCTCAGCAGACTTGGGCTGGGAGCGCTCCCGGCTGCCGTAGCGGTCGCAGGAGTAGAAGCGCTGCTTCTCGGAGGAGGAGGAGGAGTGCTGCTTCCTCTCCTGGGACCGCCCCCGCTCCTTCTTGTCCTTGGCAGAAGACTCACCAGCCTGGGCTGCTGAAAGAAGAACGCTGGTTAGGGGTCACCAAGGCAGGAGGGGCTCCCAGGTGTGTGCAGCAGGGAGGATCCCAAATCCCACCTGCCGGCCAGTGCAGGGAGGAGGACAAGTGGCCCTCGCTGTGTTGAGGAGTTTCATGCTAGTGGTGAAGCTGGAAAGCTTGTCAGAGGCATGAGGATGGGGTGGGGGAGCCCAGCAGAGCCTCCAGTTTGGAACAATAAGATCCTGAGCTGGAAGGGATCCACGAGGATCGTCTCATCCAACTCTTGGCCAGGCAAAAGATGCTCCAGCAATCTCACCCTGTCCCTGGGGAGCCTGTTCAGTGCCCAACTACCCTCTGGGGGAAGAACCTTTCCCTGAGATCCAGCCTGACCCTGCCCTGACACAGCTCCAGCCGTTCCCTGGGTCCTGTCCCTGCTCACCCAGAGCAGAGATCAGAGCTGTCCCCCATAAGGAAGCTGCAGACCCCAGTGAGGTGTGACCTCAGGCACTGCTGCATCCCTGGGGGCTGCACCACTCCCATCAACAGGACCCTGTTGTGCTGCTTTTGTTATCTCTTGTGGCCCTCACTGTGTGGGCAGTAAATTATACTGAGCAGCTCCATGTGTGTCCTGCTGAGCCTGAAGCCGGAGGGAGGCAGGGAGGTCTGTAAACTGGATGGGCAAAAAAAAGTATCAAGCCCTTCCCACTGAAAACACTTCTCCAGACTTTTAAAATCCATATAAGAGCTGCCAGAAGGAAGGTCACAGAAAATTCCCAACAACAAGGCAGCCAAACTAATGACAACTGAACATTTTCTCTTTGGGTTAATTGATGAAAAACGAACAGTTCTCTTTGGGTTTGATCCTGTCTCTGCCTTATTCCAGGGACAGAAGTCCCCACTGACACTAAGGGAAGTGGCAAAGCAACAAATCCCCTCTCCATAAATCCTGGCAACGCCCTTGTTAAGGTAACAGGCTCCCAAAAAAACCTCGGGAGACTTCATTAATTGCTTCTTCATTACCAAACCCATCGGTTTCAACCCCTAAATCCCCACATGCAACAAGGCACACGGGATCACGTGCAAAGCCGGGTGACACTCACCAGCCTGTCCATCAGCCAAGTGATGGGCGGCCCTGTCCAGGGACTTCTGCTTCTTCTCTTTCCTCCGGTGGCAGCGGTGGTGGTGGTGGTGGTGCCCCTGCTCCGGGGGCATCCTCTCCAGGGAGTACTCGTAGAGGTGCATGGCGTGAGGGCGCTGCGGGGTCAGCGTGGACACGGAGCGCTTCATGGGGCTCGTGTCCGGGATGGGCTGCAAGGCACAGGGAGGCACACGGGGCAGGGTGAGGGCAGGGCTGCACCTGCTCCACTGCCTGGTGCCCACCGTGGGGAGGGGCAGCAAGAGAGAGGGGCGAGGAGAAAAAATGGTTAACCCGGATACAACGGGAACAGCGGGTGGGAGGGAGGACTTGTGGGATGAGCGCTGCACTGAGGGGCAGGTGTGATCCCTGCTGGCTGAGATGGGCTTTACTTTTAGCAGAGTGCCAACCCACGGGTACCACGAGCCATAGGCAGCACTTCACACCACACACAGCGGCACAGGATCACCGGGAGGGCAGCAGGGACACGGGAGGGCAGTGCAGGAGCCAAGCGCCTCACAGAGATAAATCCTCCGAGACCAGTTTCACCCAAAGCTGCTTCAGGGCCTTTGGGGCCATCCCAAAGCAACTCAAGGGAGGAAAGCACGAAAGCGTTGCTGAGCATCACATGGAGAGGGAGAAAAATCAGGGATAAGTGGGCAAGGGACAGGCCAAGCCACTGAGAAGTTAATTCTACCTCGCTGCAGGTGAAGACAATCCCATCAAAGATTTAAACTTCTCCCACCATCACTCCTTGTGGCTGGGACAAGCAGGGTAGTGTGTATGTCCTGCAATTCTAACCAGGACAGCTCCAGAAATGACTACTTGGGTTTGGTATTCCCATTTTCCAATCATTTGTGGCCAAACACCTGGACACTGAGCACAGTAACCTGCCTTCCATGGCACTGCTGGACCTGTGCTAGGGGCAGCTCCACACTCTGCTCCCTTCCCTGTGGGTTCAAAGCCTTACAAAGATGCTCTGCAGGACCCAAGACAAGGCTGCAGGACAGATATTCCCACAGCCTTCCCTACTGCCCAGTTACCAGGGAGAAAGCTCAGAAAAACAGGACAATTCCCATGCCTCCTTCTCTGCTGGCTCTGTGTGGAGACAGCGCTTCATCCACCCTCTGGAGGCTTCCCTGGGTCTGAGGAGAGACCTCAGAGCACCGTGGTCCAGTCTGAGAGGGAAGCAGATCAGGATGTTCTCTGCTCCCTCAGCCTCACACTTGTTTGAACTCACAATCCAATAAGTGCCTCCACCAACAGTCCTCACAGAACGTTTACTTTGCTCACTGTAACCTTTTCCAAAGAGCCCTGTATTATTTTTACTGTCTGTTCTGTTTTGTTTGCTTATCCTGAAATCCAGATCTCTGAATATCCTGTGATATTTACCCAGTGCCAAGCCAGTTGTTTCACAGTTCTGCTTCTTATTTTGAGTGGAAAGAGCCTCCCTCTCTCTCCCATCACAGTAAGATTATCCTGGCTGTAAAGGTGCAATCTGGGCAGTTACCCAAATTTTGGTGCTTCCCACTGAAGGGCAGTTGCTTTTGTCACCTCTTGTGGCCCTCATTGTGTGGGCATTAAATTATACTGAGGAGCTTCATGTTTGTCCTGCTGAGCATGAAGCTGGAGGAAGACAGGGAGGTCTGTAAACTGGATGGTCTGATGGGCAAAAAAGGGACAAGTGGAAGTCCTTCCTACCAAAAACACTCCTCCAGATTTTCATAATCCATACAAGAGCTGCCAGGAGGAAGGTCACAGAAAATTCCCAACAACAAGGCAGCCAAATTGATGACAATTGAACTTTGGGTTTGGTCCTGCCAGGGAATCTGGAATTCTGTGCCTATTCCACAGAAGTCCCCACTGACACTAAGGGAAGTGGCAAAGCAATGAAACCCCTCTCCATAAATCCTGGCAGTGCCCTCGTTAGGGTAACAGGGCACGTGCAGGCTCCCAAAAAAACCCTGGGAGACTACACTGAGAGTCACTAATTGCTTCTTCATTACCAAGCCCGTTGGTTTTGCTCCCTAAATTCCCATGTGCAACAAGGCACCACATGGAATCAAACGAAGAGCAAAACAAACAAATAAAGTAAATAAACCAACCAAATAACACTTCCCCCCGCCCCCCCTGCTACCAGAGCGTGCGACGTGCAGCCGTGGATCGGGGTGGGGGAACAGCGGAGTGGGAGGAGAGAGCGGCTGCATTGGGCTCCAGATGAGAAGGGGGAGGGAAAAAGTAAGAGGGTTTGAAGGCAGGTTAATCATTTCTTAACACGAATTTAGGAGGATATACAACTTAGTACGAACTACATACTGCCAGGTAACTCCCGGGCGACCGTGCTTTGCTCCTCTGCAAACAATTCGGACAAGATGAGAGACATTATTTGAAGCAGCCCCACAGTACAGCCATTGTCAGACATCGCGGCAGATGGGCAGCAGACACCATGACGACAAGGGAGGGGGAGGAGGGGGTGATGGGGGCAGGACAGCAGGGAGGGAGGTTGAAAATGCAGGGAAATTTTTTTTTTTTTTTTTGGTTGAAAGGGGGACGTAAAAAGACAGAGGAACGGCGGGCAAACAGAAAGGGAAACAGCCAGAAACAGAAAGCGTCGCAAAGGAGAGTTAGAAAGAACTCAAAGTTTGGGGAGGGGGGGGGGAAGAGCAGCACGTGAGGAGGGGGTAGGGTGAAGGGAAGGGGGAGACACACACAGAAAGTACGTCAGTTATTCGCCCAAAGCCACGACCGTTATTATTTACACATGTATTACTAAATGAGGTTAGATCTGCTCTGGTATTCCGGGCCTGATTCACAACCAGATTGGCAGCACTTTCACCTGAGGGGGACACAAACCACACTTCTGCCAGGGACACTCCCTTCTGCAAAATCTGATCCCATGGAGAGGAGTTTCCCAAGGAAAGGCTCGTGCTGCTGGCCTTGCTGCTGCCAGCTGCATCCCCCTGCACAGGAAGATGCTACTGGTGCTGTAGAATAAAGGGTAACTTTGTTCTGGGAAAGGGGAAAAGGAAGGAGGATGGGTTTGCTTCGGGGTCTGGTGCTTTTATTAAGCATGTTGAGCAGTGCTCCTGATAACACAGCGAATCCCAGCTCCCACAGAGGCTGCAGCTTCTGCAGTCAGCTGGGAAATTCACTGCTGAGGGGCAGCCTGTGCCAGCCCCAGCACGTGGGCACAAAGATTCCGTGTGCTGGAGCTGCTGCTGCGTGTGCAGAGCACGGGCTTCGAGTTTTAGGCTGCAGCAGCTCTTTCATGCTGCATTCTTCCATTTCTCTCCATGGAGAGCAATGGAAACAGCCCCCAAAACCCAGGCTGCTCCCTCCTGATTATGAATCAGGCCCTTGGAATGAGACACGACATGAGTGGAGAGATGCTATGACACACAGGAGGCAGGACAGGGGCAGCACAGCACTGGGGATGAACAGTCAGCAATGAACATGTGGAATGGCCAAAAAATGGTCCCTGACACCCTACACACACAAGTTGCTATAAAAGCCAACTCTCTGATGAGATTTCTTTAGGAAAAGCTACACAAAGGAGATCCTCAGCACCATTTCACTGGCCAAACTCCCAGTACAGCACGTGCTGAGTATGGTGGGAAGAGGATGAAACAGCAGCATTCCAGGCACAGGCTCCCTGCTGGGAGCACAAAGATTCCATGTGCTGGACCTGCTGCTGTGTGTGCAGAGCACAGGCTTTCAGTTTTAGGCTGCAGCAGCTCTTTCATGTTCTGCTTCCCATGGAGAGCGATGGGAACAGCCCCCAAAACCCAGGCTGCTCCCTCCTGATTACGGATCAGGCCCTTGGAATGAGACACGACACGAGTGGTGAGATGTTCTGACACACAGGAGAAAAGACAGGGGCTGGAGAGTATTTGGGACAAACAGTCAGCAGTGAACACGTGGAATGGCCAAAAAATGGTCTCTGACATCCTACACGCTAAGCAGTGTCCAAAAATTCCTGTGGAAGTCAACTCTATGGGTTTCCTTTTGGAAAAGCTACGCAAGGGGAATCCTCAGCACCGTTTCACTGCACAGGTACAGCACGTGCTGAGTGTGGTGGGAAGGGGAAAAACCAGAGAGGATGCTCAGTGTCCCAGTGCAGCATTCCAGGCACAGGCTCCCTGCTGTTCTCCTACGTTCATCTAAGACAGTCACAGCACATCTCCTGATTTTTTTAAGGCCAAGGCACATGAGCACGTCCTGCTGGGCTGTCTGATGATGACACACAGCTGGCAGGGGGATATAAATGTCTTTCAGGAACACAGGCTGGCAAGTGGCATTTCCCCCAGTCAGTGAGGACTCCCTTGGGTGGGTAGCCCTCAGCCCCAGCCAGAGGGATCCCTCTGGGTTGCTTTTTGCTGCCACCAGGAGTGAGTAAAACCAAGGGCAGCGCTGTGACCGCACACCAGTACCCACTGGAATAAAGGTCTCCTGGCTCCAGATCAGCAAGCATCTCCTAAAAACAAACATCCACAAGCAGCACAACAAGCAGAGAGAGAAGACCCTGAGTTCCTGACCCCCTCCAGCAGTGAGGTCTCCCCTGCTCACCTGAGTTTCGGCAGCCAGGCGTGGCATGGAGGCCGCCCGGCCCTGGCTCTCCAGCCCTGGCTGGGGCTCTCCATTGGCAACTGTGGGGCTGATTTCCCTCATTTCTACCACCTGATGGAAACATGACATGTTTTCAGTAGCAAGAACATGAATATCAGCTTTGAAGCCATCACCTGAGCTTTGAAGCCGTCACCTGAGCGTGCTTTGCTAGGTTTGATGTCATTGTGAGGAGATGGTGGGATGGGAAAGAGGGGAAATGAAGAGCTGTGGAGAAGGTTACTCTTGTCTGCTGGGCTTTCTGCAGCAAGGGCAGCAGTGGGCCAGGGTCCTCCAGCAGCCACGAGCCCCAGTGTGACCTGTGAAACCCCTCACCCGAGCTGGGACACTGGGACTGAGATAATGGGAAGAGAGAACCTATTGCAGCAAGACAGAATTCCATGAAAAGGGTGACCCCATCATAGCTACCAGGCTGTGGGAGCTCTTGGGATTTGGGTTTTCCCCCACAAGCAAATCTGAGGTTGTAAGAGCAATACTCGCCTCAAGGGGCAGATCTACCACTTTAATGCACGTCACCCCCTCTTCACCCGGTTTTCTTAAGATTTTCCAAGATTTCTGAAGTTCTAACACAGTTCTGGAATCTCCTGCACCTCCCCATCTGCTCACCCGTTCGATGGGGATCTCCTCAGAGCGGCCTCGCTCAAAAGCTGGTGTCCTGGTCTCGTAAAACACGTCCTGGGTGCGCTGGGTCCCCCAGGAACTGGACTCTTTGATCCCACCCTCTGGGGCTGGTCTGCCAGAAGGAGAAGAGGCAGAAACATTCATTAACTCTTTTGCAAAGAGGATTTTGCTGAACTCACAGCGTGGCAAACGTGGGAAACCAGCTGCAGAGCGGGCGGAGCTGCTGGTGAAACCATCAGATCCCCTGGGTTTTTCCAGGATCATGTCCTGTAGAGCCTGAAGATCCCATGAGAACAAGAAAATCACAACAGCCATATTTTTATTTCTTTTTTTTTCAGTAACTGAGAAAAGCAATCTCTGTGGCTTAATTCCCGATGAAGAAGAATGAAGAATTTTGGAGCTCAGGCCCGTTCTGTGAGCAGGACAGTTGGACACTGGTCAAACACCACAATAAAGGACATTCCCTCAAAGTCCAGTGGCACCCACTCAGCAGTGGAACCCAGAGGTTCCACTTCCAAAATGTCCCCACCAGGGTCGTTTGGGATGTTTAAACCTCAGGTGTCTATCCTTAAAAATCCACAGGAGTAGTGTGACCCAGAGGAAAGTCACCTGGAGAGCAGGAAATGGAGAATTCCTTAGGGATCACTGCTCCTAGAACTGTCTGGAAAGCTGTCTGGGGAGGGATTATTTTGCCCAAAGACTGTCATGGCAAGTCCAAAGAAGCTCTTGCTGTTACGAAATACCCAGAGCTTGAGGGATGACTTTGTTCCCACCAAGAACTCACTGGTGGATTGGGGTTGGTTTGGCCGTTTTGCAACGATCCCAAATTCCTGCAAGGGAATTCACACTCACAACCACCCCCAACGGAAAGCTCTGCAACGAAGATTCAAGGGAGACCACTGAGGAAGCACAAAGGTCTGGAGACCCCCACGTTCCACCCCAGGCAGCAGCGGGAAGCAGAGGCAGACGGAGGCAATTTGGGAGTCGCCAAGGGGAACTGCCCCAGCCACGGTGTGAAGGGGCTGCTGGTCTCGGTGTTCCCCCCTCCAGAGCCACTGAACTGGTGCTGATGGACACACCCTTGTCCGTGAGGGCTTTGTGGGGGGTCAGGGGGGTACTCACAGTGCACCCCCGTTGTTGAGCGAGGCCGAGCTCTTCTGGCGCAGGAAGGCCTTGGCGTTGCTGAACGCTGTGGACTGGCTTTGCTCCAGGGTGGCCTTCAAGGGGTGGAACAGGGACACTGGGCCAGGCTGCCAAGCACAAGGGGAGGGTGTCAGAGGCAGAGCTGGCATGGGCTGAAGTGCTTTTAACACAAGTCCACTTTGCCACGCTGGGAGATGCCCAGCACAAAGCCCAGCCCAGCCCAACCACAGCTGGGAGAGGCTCTGAAGGACCTGCTGCCCTCAGCTTTGCACAAGTCAAGTCGTGCTGCAGTCCCCCCATCTCTCCAAGTGTTGTCCCAGACCGGGGTTTCCCACAGGGATGGGAGCAGAGGGGCTGTGCAGTCCAGGTTGTGACACTGGGTCTGCTGCAGCCACCCGTGTGCAGGACAGATCTCCAGGCCATGCTGGAGCGCAGCTGGATGACCATCCTAAAAACAACACCCTGGAAACCATTGGGGTTTCCATCCCAAGCCATTTGTGTGGAAATATCACAGGATATTCAGAGTTGGAAGGGACCCCCAAGGATAATCGAGTCCAGCTCTTGAGTGAATGGCCCATGTTCTTTATCAGCATTATCAGCACCAGGTTTTAACCAACTGAGCTAAACTCAGGGTGGAAATATTTTCAAAAATACTTCCAAGAAACTGCAAAAAAACCTTACGATCTATTAGAGCCAAAATGATTTTTGAATAATTCCCATTTTCAAAAGAAACTTAAAACGTTTTATAGCCAAACTACCATCAGCTTTCACTAATTCTTTGACACACACCCCCCCCGCCCCCCAAGAAATCTCCTGGCATTCTTCAGTCCCTGGACCACTTCTGAAAATAGGATTTAGGCTGTCAAACATCAGCTGACATTTTTTGGAAAAGACCTTTCTGGATCTACCAGAAAAGGCGACTGCAACGATTTCTTTTTAATAGTTTTTGAGAGAGACTTTCAGGAGAGGTTTTGATTTTTGAGACGACGTTTTCCAACCCTGCCTGGAGAAGAATCCAGACTTTCTGGATGAAACTTGCTGGTGAGAACTGCCCAGCGCTGGACAAGGGGCTGCCCAAGAGGGAGGATGGAGCGAAACACCTTTTTGGTGGGTACCTGGCAGAGGCCTCCAGGGGGCTGGACTTGTTCCCTGCTGTTCTTATTCTGCTTGTAGAAGTCAAATATCATCAGGGCTGCGTAGACCTTCCCCACAGTCATTTCATCAGCTGCCAGAGGAAGGTGAGACATTGAAACATGAAAACATTCAAAGGATGAGAAGAGCAGGATAAACCAAAAAGCACAAGAAGTAACAGCAAATGGGTACGAAAAACAAAGAGAGGGGAGAGGAAACATCAGAATAATGAGGCAAAACAGACACAGAAATGTGGGGGAAAGAAAAAAATTACGAGGAAAAGGTTACAACAGATTTCTTCAGCTCTTTGCCTGTTGCTGCTTCTCCCATGTGAGATGAAACACAGAGATCATGTAGCAAAAATCAGGCAAGAAACCTCTGTGGCATTGTAAGCATTGCTGAGAGAACTGCTAAATCCATGCCAGATCCACAGCCAGCTTTTTATCAAGGAAAAAAAAAAAAAAAGCCTTATTCCTCTTTGTTTGAATTACAGTCAACCTGGGCAAAATGGGCTAAACATAAAGAGCATTTCATTTTTCCAGATGTCTTTTTCCACCCTCAGAGACCCAGAACCAGCCCTTCCCAACACAGTGTTGGAGTATTTACCATGGAGCAGGCAGCTGGGGCAGCAGCTAGAGAGGTACCAAGAGATGAGGGCAGGGAAAGACTGAAGCAGTCACTACCCACTGATTTGCACCTCCTCAGCTCCCCCATTTCTCTTAATTAACAGTGCCTGTATTGCTCTGCACTGCTCCTCATTAATCAGGAATCCTGAACCCTTGGCTGGGCAACCTTTCCATTTTCTCAGCACATTCTCCCAGGGCATCACCAACACAAGGACCTTTAGCCTCCAACACCTCACTTCTGATTCCATAAGATCTCAGCAAATTGCAGTTTTCTTCTCCTGCTTTTCTGGAGCTCAGATGGGAGAAACTGCTCTCCCATCCTGCAAGGCACAGGCTGGAGGCTGGCAAAGCCATAGAGAAGGCCACACTCTTGGCCTTCTTGGCACTGTTTTGGGGTCTTTTTCCCCCTCTATGCACAGGAAATCTACTGTAGAATCATAAAGTCCACACCTAGATGTGACCTCATCTTCCCTAATCCCTGTGTGACCACGGCATGGCAGCACAGAGGGTGCCAAGGAGCTGATTACACATGACTGTGTGCCCAGATGGGGCTTGGGACAGCTCAGGCAAGGAGGGGGAAACCTTTTCTGGGCCTCTCGAGTGTCTGGGATGGATCCAGTGCTTGCTGCTGAACCACTTACGTTTGTGAGGAGGCACCAGCAGATCCAGAGTCTTCTGGGACAGGTTGGGCCAAACCAGGGAGATCTCCTTTCTCAGCTCAGCATCACACTGGTGCTGTTTAACTCCACCTGCAGAGAGGGAGGGGAGAAGCACAGGGAGGAGAGTGAAAACCCTTGTCCTGGCAGCATTTTCATCCTCATCCTTCCACTCTTTGAGGAGGGCGAACCAGCACAGCTGCAGCAGATGTTGAGATGGGAATCAGTGGCTTCCTCCATCAAAGAAGTGCATGAATTTGGCAGGACCATCATCACCTCAACCTGCTGACCCTCTGCTCTTACCTGGGGCTTAAACTTAAGCTCAGTCTTGCTCCCACCTGACTGCAGGTGCCTCCTCCTTTAGGGAGATGGGAAGCACCCCCAGGAAGCAGCAGCACCTTCCAGGTGGGATGCAAAGGACTTGGCCTTTGGACATGAACCATGGAATGATTTGGGTTGGAAAGGACCTTAGAGATGCCCCAGTTCCGTGGGCAGGGACACCTTCCACTGAGCAATGCCACGAGGGGTTAGAAACTCTCCCTGCCACCAACCCTTCCCAAAATCTTCGGCGGCGAGACACGAGCAGGTTGTTCTGCACCAGCAGCTCCAGAGCTGCTCAAAGGGCCAAAGTGAGGCCTTCATGCAGCAGTGGGAAGTGATTAAAGGGCTGTGTGAGCCAACAGGGCAGCTCCCAGCTGAATGCTCTGCACAGGAGGCAATTAAACAGTTCATCTGAATGACAGAGATTATTTTTCTAAGAGAGAAAAGTACCGGGAGGAGGCTCTGGGTACTCTGTTACAGGGTGGTTTGAACTCCCACACAGCAGCTCATTAGGGAGGGTTTATTAAGGGCCTGTTAGTCCTACTAAAGACTCAATTAAATGCAGCACATGAAACCTATTCAAACGAGCTCATAACAACACAACAGGTCAAAACCTCATACCCCATGGCAGGGAGAAAGCAGAGAAAGAATCCAGGGCTATCAGCTGAGCTCTCTTCTCTGGTTCCTTCCAGGGTAGAGCCAAAAAAGAGGAGGGGGGGAGCTTTTTCCAGGTGAAAAAGGCTGTTTGATTACCACTGAGGTAACTAGAAGCCAAAAATATCACAAACTCTCAGCATCCTTATCTAGAAGTCATTCCTGAAATAAGGTGCTGGCCCTTAAAGTCCCAGGAAATCTTAAAATCATCCTTAGAAATGAGTGCCTGATGCTCAGTGTCACTCCCTGAGTTTCATTCCCTTAGGGAGCCCCACTGACCTCAAAAGTTTGTCTCCTTCCAGCAGTGCCAGGCCAGAGCATCCAAGCTGAAGCAACACGTGAGGGAGGTGATTAACACAGAGAGGCTGCAGTGCTGGCCTAAAACTGCTTAGGAAAGCACAAAACCCAACCCTGCCTTGCCCTGGTGCTCATAAGAGCATTGTTACCTCCTGTTAACTTTGAAATTAGGCATAAAAGTGCTGTGGCCAGGCATGCCTCGATGCTGACCCCAGCCAGGCTGATTAAATGCTGTAGTGACCCGGAGGAAAAGGCCAGTGTGTTTCATTACATTACAAAGTTTAATTGGGAAGTCAAGTAAACGCCTGATTAAACACTTAAATAATTTTATCTCAAGGCAGAATGCGGTTCAGGGCACTTGGGAGTCAGTGCCTGGCTGCCAGCAGAGAGCAATTGGGAAGGCAGGGCTGGTTCTCCCCCATGCTGGAATAGTTGAAGGCTGTGGAAACTCTCATTTCTGTTAACCAGCAGTGAGCACACACAAGGATTCTTCTCCTTTGAGAGCTCTCCTCTGGGACTGCCAAAAATCTCCATCCCAGGATTACAGCCACCCCAAAGGCAGAGGATCCCTCTGTCCCTACCCCAAAGCTCCCTTGGGTGCTGGCAACAGGAAAAGAGGATTTCCACCTGCAGCAGAATTCCTGTGGTTTGGAGAGGACACCAAGCCAAGCAGATGGGTTGGGGGTCGAGCCACGTGTGCTCTCAACAAACTGTTAATTGTCTTCTCCTGCTTTTCCAGAGCTCAGATGGTACAAACTGCTCTCATCCTGAAAACACAGGCTGGAAGCTGGCAGAGCCATGGAAAAGCCCTGGAAGAGGCCTCTCAGGGCACTGGGTTTGGTTGGGGTTTTTTTTCCATGTACAAGAAATCTAGTGTGCCATAACGAAGTCCAAGCCTAGAGGTGGCCTCAGCATCCCTGATCCCTGTGTGACCACGGCACGGCAGCACAGAGGGTGCCAAGGAGCTGAACTGCCCTTTGTTTCCTTTGCTGTGCCCTCCAGGTGACTGTGCCACCCCCTCAGACACCCCCTGCCTCTCACCTGAGGCCAGTTTGATCTCCAGGGCCGTTCTGATCAGGGCCATCAGCGTGGATGTGAAGTGGACAGTCAGATCCTCGGGGGAGATCGGCATGTTCATCCTCACCAGGCGCTGGGGAGGGAAACACTCGCTGTGAGGGTGGCTCAGGATTCCTCCCCCTCCCCCCCCCCTCCCCTCCCCTCTGTGAGCTCTTCAAATACCCGGATTGAAACACGTGGGAACTTTTTGTGCACTGAAAATCAGCTTCCAGATCTCAGCTCCTTTTCCAGGAGCAGGTCTGAGACACCACATTGGCTCTACTGGTCAAACAGGGGGGTTGCCAGCACTGCACTGCAATCCTACAAGGAGTTCCTCCAAAAGTAGCCAGCTGGGATGCTCCCAACCCATCTCACAGCCATTTGCAGCTCCAGACACGTGGCTGGTACCCAAAGCAGTGATAAACCACAATTCCACCCCCTCCACTCTTTCCTACACCACTTGGAACCAAGGCTGCTGAGCCCTGTGATGTGCCTCAAGCACCTGGGGCAGCTTGGGACTGGCTGCTAAAAGGTAAAGGTGTCCACATCCTTCCCACTGGAGACCCCTGAGTTCTGGTTCTCCCCTCCTTTCACTGGGGGAATCCTTGTCTCCTCCTTCCCTTCCAGTCAATGAGCTACACAGCCCCGCCCAGACCTTCCCCACGAGGGAAGAGGTTGGATCAACACCAGACTGTGATTGCCACCGCATTCTCTCAGTCCAAACACAAAACAGTCCCTCTGGATCAGTATCTTCCAAGATTTTCAGACCTGGTAGCTGTTCCTTCCCCATCATCAGCCAGGGCCAAACTCTGACAGGGCAAATTCATCATTCTGGTAAGCAAGGAAGTACCTGGGATTGCTCTGGAAAGCTGTGGCTCCATTAACACCTCTGGCAGCAGAGCATGGATGTGCTGAAAGGGGGAAAGACTCTCCAAGCCTTGCTGATACCCTGAGCCACACATTTAAGGGACAGGTTTCTTCTCCTTCAGCAACCTGGTGATTTATCAGCTCCTCAGCTCTCACAAGCTGCTTGGAAACCTCCTTGTGCAGAGCTCCATCAGCCAAACATCAGTGGTTCCACTCCCCAAGGGAATGTGGAGACCAAGGAGGGCACTGGGGGTTGATCTGCCTGAGCTGGAACACCCAGGGACAGCCTGGCCAGGGCCCCTTGCTGGGAGGGAATTTCATCCCCATCTGAGAGCTCCTTAAGCTGGTTTTGATTTCTATCTCTGCACAGAAGCCTTTTCTTTGTTTCAGGAGAGCAGGGACCTGCAGGAGTCTCAGGTGGGGTGAGAGGCAGAGTGGTCCCTGTGATTCTTGCTCCTGTACTTTACCCAAACCAAGCCAAGACTTGGGCACCCTTTCCAGCCCTGCTTGGAGAAGTCTCTGACACACAACTTCCCAGAGGTTATGAACTGAACTGCCTCACAGTCACAGACTGCTTTGGCTTGGAAAGGACCTTTAAGATGATTTTATTCTCATCTCTGAGACAAACCTTAAAGATCAGCTTCTTCCACCCCGCTGCCTTGGGCAGGGACACCCACCAGAACAGGTTTTTTGAGCCCTTTCCACCCTGGCCTTGGACACTTCCATGTGTTTGGGTGCCCTTAAGAGAGGGAAGACCCAGCCCTGGCACCTTCTGCCAGCCCAGGGGATAACGTGGGCATGCACTGGTGATCCCACAGGCAGACAGAGGTGCTGGTCCAGTGCAAAGATTCTGCTGCTGAAATGGGCTCCAGACGAGCTGAAACTTCCTTAATTATCTTTTCACACATTTTGGGCTCTCATTACATGCTGGAAGAACAAGAGACCAGTGTAACAACCTCTTGTGTCTCTAAAACTCTGAGACAAACCACTGGACTCTCCGAGATCTTCCTTGACCATGCCCAAGGTTATTTTCCATGTCTGTCAAGCCTCAGACACAGGGAAATCAAAGCCAAGACTTCCCTGCCTTTATAATTCATTGACAGTATCAAATGCTGGCAACCCCACAGGTCTGGGTTTCTGTTCACTTGTGTCAATGCAACAGGATTTTAACTGACATTCCTGCCCTCAGCACACAAAAAGTTGCAAAAAAATACATCAGTGAGACTCCACAGTTACCACTCAGAGAGTCCCACTGAATCCCACTTCAGTGGGAGAGAGTTAAGGGATGGAGAGAGAGAGAAGATGCATGGAAGTGAAGAACAAGCAGATAAGAAATAATAATTCCCCACAGGAGAGCTCTATCCTCACAAAAACTGGTACCAAAAACCGTGACTGAGACATCCCAGGTCTCCCCAGCTGACTTTCCAGACTAAATTCCCTAAGGACACAGATGAAGGCCTTTCCTCCTAAATTTTAACCAGGAGCAGAGGATTTAGGGAAAGCTTTTCAGGGGGGATTTTGGTTTTTTACACACTTCCCAGGGCAGAGCAGCTGCCTGTTTTTTACCCCCCAAAAAAGGCCATAAAATGAGCCAGAATTGCCTAAAACCTGCTGCAGCCAAGCCCTGCAGGCCTGAGCTGCAAAAATCCCTCCCCAAATCAGGGAAAATCGCATCCTTGGATGCTTGTGAGCTGAGAAAACACATTGCTTAAATAAATATATGACATTTCTGGGAGGTGAAGCAGTGGGCAGAAAGGAATTGATTCATCTTGGATTCCACCAGGATGGGTGGGAGGGGAGGGAGGAGTTTGGTGAGACCTGATCACACCCTGGCCCAAACTCCCCCTGGGCACCCAGGGATGCCAAGGAATCAGCCAGACATTGGCACAGCCACCCCTGAGGAAGGACTGGGTCCCTGAACATCCCTGAACATTCCCTGGGGTGTTTTCCTGATTCCAGAAATGCAGCTGAAAGGCTGAAACAAGAAAACATCTTCATTTTTTTCCTCTATTATTACGAAACAATCTCATAAATAAAAATATCTCCTTGTGCAGAGCAGAAAGTTTCCATCCTTTCCAAACTACTTGCTAATTTTACCTGTATTTTTAATTCCCTCACATTCCTACAGGACCCATAAAGGAACTGGAATCCAACTGGAAGTGAGGAAACTTCTCAAATCTTCTGCTTGACCCAAAATTTCTCATTGGAAAATTCATCAAGAGCTTTTGATTCTCATCCTTAACCAGCAGAGAAAAATCCCTATGTTGTTAACACAGTAAGGACAACAAAATGGTTAAAAAAAAAAAAAAAAAACTGAACCAGATGT
Organism: Empidonax traillii; assembly: GCF_003031625.1. Classification (NCBI taxonomy): domain Eukaryota; kingdom Metazoa; phylum Chordata; class Aves; order Passeriformes; family Tyrannidae; genus Empidonax; species Empidonax traillii. The sequence goes on along the minus strand of NW_020957198.1, from coordinate 60,325 downwards.
TTAGACTGTACTCAGTTTAAAAAAAAAAAAAAATTTAACTTCTCCCTCAGTTTTTGCTGTTTTTTTTCTGGTTGAAGTTGTGCTTCCAGGCTGTGTCTTACTAATGTCTCACACTTTGGAATAGGATGCAAAAATGTAATTTAAAAACAATAATAATAAAAATAATAAAAAATTGAATAAAAAAAAATTCAAGATGAAACAACAACCAACCAAAAATCCCAACAACAAAAATAACCAAAGGAAAACAAACCTTAAAAAAACCAACAAAACCCAAAAAAATCGTCCACCCAAAAAAACCCAAAATCAACCAACCAAAAAAACCCCCAAAAACGGGAGCCCTAAGGGATCCTGGATGGGAAAGAGGGATCCTAAAGCGCTGTTTTGGGGGAGGAAAAAAGGGGGCACCGATTTTGGGGGTCCTGCAGGGTCGGGGGCGTGTCCCAGGCTGATTATGGGGGAGTCTGGCAAAGCAAGGAGGATTTTGGGGGTGCTAGATGATTCGGGGGGTCCTGCAGAGTAAGGGGTGGTGTCGGGAGGCTCCCAGACAATTCTGGAGGATCAGGGGGATGCTCCCAGATGATTTTGGGAGTCCCACGGAGCAATGAGGGGGTTTTGGAAGGGGTCCCAGTCGATTTGAAGGGTCCCAGAGGTTCAGGAGGGTCCCAGGAGGGTCTGCAGGGCAAGGGGGATTTTCGCGGGGGGTGGGGGGAAATCAGGGCTGATTTTGGGGGTCCCAGCTGATTCTGGGGGTGGTGCCGGGGGTGTGTCCCAGCCGATTTCGGGGGGGGTCAGGGCTGAACTGGGAGGGTCCCAGCCCATTTTCCCTCTCCTCTCCCTCCCCAGGGCAGCAGATGGAGTCCCCGCTCCGGTTTCCCGGCCGCGCGTGGGGAACCCTCCTCCAGCCCTCGGCTTTAATTAGCGGGATTTGGGATCCTCCCCCCCGCCGAGCTCGTTAATTCTGCAGGAGAGGGCCCCAGAGGCAGGAGCCGGGATGGTGTTTCGGGAGCCTCCTTAATTAACTGTGTGCTGATAACGAGGTAACCGAGCCCAGCCGGGTTCCCGGCGCGGTCAGGAGGCTCCAGACACCCCTCCCCGGCTCCCGGGTGGGATTTAATTGCCAATAAACAAACACGTCGCTAACGAGGCACCGAAACCTTCGTGTCAACCGATACGATCAAATGCCACTTTTTTTTTCCGCTGATTTTCTGCTCAGAAACTTCTTGGGCGACGTCCGAGTAAGGAACGTGGTAGAGAAGTGGGAGGGGAAATTCAACCCGGTGTTAAAAGCTGGGATGGAAAAGGTCTCCTGCTGACACAGAAAGCGGCGCTGAACAGAAATATCTGCCCCCCTAAGTTCTATTCACTGACATATTTATCCAACACCAGCGGGAAGAGAACACTGAGCTAGGAATGCCTGGAAAACTGGCTGGCAACCCCGACAGATTTGAATTATTAAGAGCACCCCATCAGCAGCTCCTGAGCAGCATCTGGGACATAGAACTGCTCTGGGAATGATCCCCAGACATGAATAAATTCGGGACAGTGAGAGAGCTGCTCTGGGAAATGAGGCTGAGTTTGGTGAATAAATTATTTGCAATGAATAATTCACCCCGACCTAGTTGTAATTATTCTGCTCTCATTTAACTCTTCTCTTGGCTTCAGAGAGGCTGCTCGTGGTCTTCTTCCCTCCTGCTACATCCTGCTCTGAGATCCCCCCACAGAATCCCAGAGTGGTTTGGGTGGGAAGGGACCTTAAAGATCATCTCATTCCACCCCCTGCCACAGGCAGGGACGCCTTCCACTTCTCCAGGTTGCTCCAAGCCCCGTCCAACCTGGCCTTGGACACTTGCAGGGATCCAGGGGCAGCCACAGCTTCTCTGGGCAACCTGTGCCAGGGCCTCCTCACCCTCTTCCTGCTGGTGTTGGATAAATGTGTCAGTGAACAGAACTTAGGGGGGCAGATATTTCTGTTCAGCGCTGCTTTCTGTGTCATCTTGATGGCACTGCAGGGCCAGAGAGATTTAGCGACATTGTGGGCATTTCAGTCTCCCAAAAGAGAAGGAAAAGGCTCTGTGGTGCCAAGGATGGAGTCACTCCAGGTGACAGCAAAGCTGGCTGCCATCTGCCCTCACTGCTACTCCTGAGAGCACACAAACCCCTGGAGCCTTCTCTCTGACAAGCTGAGTCTGCCTAAGAGACCTCAAAGTCTCAGACAGGAGTGTAAAAGGGGGGATAGAACACCCTCATCTGAAAATGGGCAAATGAGCAAATCTCAAGACACCAGAGTGAAGTTAGAGCAGTTTTCTTCCCTCTTTCCATCTGACTGGGTAGAAGACACTTTTAAATCTACAGAATCCTTTAGGGTGGAGAGCTGTAGGATCATCCAGTTCAACCGTGGACCCAGCACTGCCAAGCCACCACTAAGCCATGTCCCCAAGTGCCACATCTACATCTGTATGGCTTTTAAATCCCTCCAGGGATGGTGACACCACCACCGCCCTGGGCAGCTGTGCCAGGGCTTCACAAGCCTTTTGGTTAAGAATTTTTTCCTGATGTCCAACCTGAACCTCCCCCAGCACAGCTTGAGGCCGTTCCCTCTCCTCCTGTCCCTTGTTAACTGGAAAAAGACCTTCCCCCCAGCTCCCCACTCCTGTCAGGGAGTTGCAGAGCCAGAAGGTCCCCCCTGAGCCTCCTTTTCTCCAGGCTGAGCCTCCCCAGCTCCCTCAGCTGCTCCAGACCCTTCCCCAACTCCCTTCCCTTCCCTGCACGTTTCAGCCCCTCGATGTCCTTCTGGTTGTGAGTGGCCAGGAACAGAACACAACAAACTTGAGTTCCTTCACCTTTCCCCCCACTCCAGTGCAGGATAGAGCTCTCCTGGCGCCCAAGAAGCACATCCAGAGGATCCCAGGCATGCACCTCCAGCAAGCAGCAAGCCAAGCACACGGAACTGCACAGGCTGGTCAGGCTGACCGAGGAGAACAGTTGAGAAAGGGGAGCCAGAAAACAGCAGAAAGGAAGGACAGTAGCCAAGGAGGCTGCCAAGAGGGGAAAATCCAACCAAAACCATGGTGATCCAACCAAAATCCAACCAAAACACGTACTGAGAAGGCAACACACACGAAGACAGGGAGGGAAAACACACAAAAGCCTTCGAAGAGCACTGGGAAAAGTATATATGGAAGGAAAAAGGGTGGGTTTGTGGGGCAAAAGAGTTTTTGCTGGACAGGACAGTGAGGTTTTTTTTTAAAAAAAAACCTTTTGGTTCAGAGGGAGAGAGGAAAAATAAGGCAGAGACAAAGCCCTGGCTGCTGTTGACGCTGATGTCCCTGTGCTGGCTCTGGGTGGGCTGCACTGGCCTCCCCAAGGCTCCCTTGAGCTGTGCGAGGACATGAGTGACCCTGTTGGGGGACACCTGGCAGGAGGAGGGCAGGGGATGCCACAAGCCACACCCAGCTGTCTCAGGGACTGATGGCCCAGTGTGGCTGCAGGGATGTGCTGCACGTGGAAGTGGAGCAGGGAAGGAGCAAAAACCAGTCATGCCTCCCCACGAGGGGTTGGTTCCATCATCAGCTGGAAGGAAGGGGGCAGCCCAAACTGCAGCCTTACACCACTGGGGGAAAACCCCTGGTCTGGTCTCAAGTTTGTATTTCTGTAGCTCAGGGCTCTCTGCTGATGTGTGAAAGGAATGTGATCATCTCCAAGCTCAGAGAAATCTGATGCTCAATCTGGGTTTGGGGTGTTTGACTTGAACCCATCTCTCCTCGTGGTTCTGTCAGGCACAGACTCCTTTCAGAGGTTTCTTGGTAGGTGGGCAAAAATTAAAAGACGCCTTTTAAAAAAGTCTTTTAACAAGAAACTATTCCTATGTAGCCGAAGTTCTGTGGATTTGTTCTGTCAATCAGACAGATTAAATGAGATACCGGGAAAGTCAGAGGCTGGGGAAGGGTCTATTTGTTCTGGTGCTTTAGAACAGAGACACCACACTGTGAAAACCAGCCCAAAGCCTTATTTAAAATGGCTATTTTAACACATGATCTTTTTAGCCTCTTTTTCTTTTTTTTTCTTCCCTTTTTTTTTTTTTTTTTTTTTTTTTTTTTTTTTTTTTTTTTTTTTTTTTTTTTTTTTTTTTTTTTTTTTTTTTTTTTTAATTGTACAAAATTTGAGGAGGGGAAATAAGGAGAACTCTTTGTTTCTGGTGCCACAGAGCAGAGGTGGGGGCCCACCTGCAAACACCTGCTGCTGGTTTCAGCAGGACAGGGCTCCATTCTAAGTCAGTGCAAACTCCCAGGTGCTGAATAATTGGATTTCTGTGGATAATTGGTGTCTCCATACAGATGTTTATTTATCTACTCATTGATCTGAAAGAGCTGGAACCTGATCTAGTTGGGTTCCTCGAGCTTAGTTCAGTGGCCAGAAACAAATCAGATGAAATACAGAGAAGCCACAGCTGCTTAATTTTAAGGTTATGTTTAATTTTCCTTTTCTTTTAAACCCCAGCATACTCAGGGAGAATCTTTTAGGGAGCTAAATATCTGAATTCTTGCTGCTGCATAAAGGTAGACCCAGGTTTGGGTTTAGCTTGAGCCTCTTTAAAAAAAAAATCCCGCTTTTATGTGGTCACAGCTCAAAAACACAGCACAGGAGGAGCTGTTGGGATTTGGATCCATTGAACCAACCACAGTTGGGTGCAGGGATTGGATTTGGTGGTGGTGGAATGATGGAAACAGTGAAAAAAACCCTGTTGATTTGGATGGATTCTCAATTACACCAGTGTTAGATGGTTATAATCAGCCTTTCCCTCTGAAACTGGGAGGTTCAGTGTTAGAAGCTGCCAAAGAATCATCCTAAAAATACAAATCTCCAGGTTTTGGGGAGGGCTGCATGGCCTAAACTGGGGCTGCTCCATAACTTTGGCTCCAAGTATATCCACCTTTCCACTGTGCTTACGCCCAGGCAGTGTCTGATGGGCAGCACTTCGGGATAGAAAACATTTTTGTGGCTCAATTTAAAAAGTTTTTCCCAAATAAACAATTAGTTGGAGTGATTTCTTCATCCTACTGCCTTAAATGTTTGCTGTTACAGTAATTTCTTCCACGAGGGTTTTTAAGGAGCCCTTCTGGTGTTGTCTCTGTTTAATGGCCTGTTCACTCCTACGGCCCTGCCTACTCTAATTACTCCAATCTAATTAAGAGCAGGAAAAAACACAACATACTACTGAAGGGCTAGTGAGACAAAAGAGCTGCAGGAAGATAAATGGGGAACTGCTGGTGGGGTAATTTTGCTCGTTAGCACCCCTCCTTTCCCAAAATTAGCCTAAATGGAAAGCAGAATGAGAGAGAAGAGAGAGAAACACCGAGAGAGAGAGAGAGAGCAGAGACAAACTTAGAAAGACAAACTGATGTGCCATAGTTTCAAAGACCAGAAAAAGGTTACAAAAACAATATATATATATATAAATAATAATAGTAATAATAATAAAAAGCAGTAGATCCAAAATCCAGTCTGCTTGGAAAGCAGAGGAAG
>NW_020957198.1:47482-54698 GCF_003031625.1 Empidonax traillii | reverse complement strand
AAAAAAAAAAAAAAAAAAAAAAAAAAAAAAAAAAAAAAAAAAAAAAAAAAAAAAAAAAAAAAAAAAAAAAAAAAAAAAAAAAAAAAAAAAAAAAAAAAAAAAAAAAAAAAAAAAAAGAGAAAAAAAATACTAAAAAGCTGGTGGTTTGGCAGGAGTTTGTGGGGAGGTTGGTCTACCTTATAGGCAACACGAGCAGGGCATTTCTTTCCAAGGCCTAGAGGTGGGGACATGTGTCTCAGCATCTCATACATGTCTGTGTAACTGATGCGACCGCTGGGAGTCAACGGGGAGAGCAGGACACGGAAATCAAAGCAGACCGAGTGGAAGGACAGGAAAAAAAAAAGGGGGGGAAGGGGGTGGGGAAAACGGCAACACAATGGAGCAAACGAAAAGGGGGAGAGAGAGAAGGGAAAGCAGACAAGAGAACAGAGATCTGGTTAATCAGATTTCTCGGGAGAACAGAACCGAAAGGAAGAGGAGGGTGAATTGAAAGGTTTCTTCCGTTGCTGTTGTTTCATCGCCCGAGGTCTCCTCCTCAGCTGCAGGGACAGCCCCTGGCAGAGCACGAGGGTCCCTGGGGGGAATGATTGATGGTTCTGCTCCGGGACAGGCTGTGGGGAGGGCTGGGGGTTGGCTGGCTCTCCGTGGGGTGGAGGGACGGGGGGAAGGTCCCCCTGCTCGCCCCCCAGCCCAGTCAATCCAGAGGCTGTGGAGTTCACCATGCCAGGGAGGGCTGGCAGGCAGAGTTATGGGACAGGGAGAGAACAGGGCTTACAGCACGGTCAGCTTTCCTTCTGGGAACGAGGACTTGGGGATTTTAGGGGAGCCGGTGGGTTAGGAGGGAAACAAAAAGCCAATCCCAGTGTGTTTGCTCAGGGACAGACTGGGACTGCCAAGCCAAGGGTGTGACTCTGCAAACCCTCAGCAGCTGGAATTTCTGCTCCAGCCGGAATTTCTGCTCCAGCCTGAGCTCAGGTTTGGCAAAACCAGAGCCCAGCACTCCATTTTCAGGAGGGGGACCTATTTTTCCCTTGCATTTGGTGGGGCCCCTCTTTCATCAAGCCAATGTCAACTGGTTGTCTCCATCACCAAGGGCAGCTGTTCCTGTTCCCACTCCCAGGAACTGGGAACTGCAGAGATTTGGGAAAAGGCCCTTAGACCACCCCGTTACTGAGGTCATCTCCCTTCAGCACACGGTGGTGGTGGAATAGAACCCTGCCCTGAAAATCAAAGGGTGCAGAAACAGCAGGGAATTCTCCTCCTTCACCTTTTTCCCAAGTATTAAAATTGGGAACATGACTATGACAATCTCACTTGGTTTTCCCAACGAGCTGCCTGCTTATTATAATTTGCAAATCTGTGCTGCCTGTCAGCTGAGGAGACCCAAGGATACTGCAGCATGTTATTAATTAAACTTTAACCCCTGGAAAAGCAGGACTATCATCTCCTCTATCTCAGGAGGGCAACCAAGACCTAAGCACCCCTATAAATCCCCTTTTCCAAGCAGGACAGCTACAGAGGCAAAACCTGCAAACCAACCCAGTGTCCTGACATGGGTCTCAATTCCTATATATGAGGAGGAGGGGGTGGAAGAGAGAACTTACCCAGCCAAAAACATCTATTCCTGTCCTTGGTAACTGATGCAGTTAAAATACCACCCAGCTTTTATAGCCCAGAGCGAATTTAAAGGCTGCTGAGAGACACAAGTTGTAATTGGAGCCAGTGTCTTCTTCCCCCTGGCTCCTCTCCTGCTCCTGGGCTGGGGCTATGGGGTCTCCTGCCTGCTCTGCAAAGCTTGGGAGGTCTAAATCCCCAGGCAGGTGTGGAAAACACCTGGGCTGAAGTGGAAGAGAAAAGCAGTTCTATGCTGGCTACTTCCACCCTTCTTCATCCTCTGCTCTCCATCACTGCAGGAAATGCCCTGTGCTCCTCCTGGGCTGATTTCTTGGCCAGATCTGTCCTTAATTCCATCCCCTCAGCTCCCAAGCATGGAACACCTTCCCTGTGCCATTAACAGGAGGTTTCACTGGGTGTCCATCATAATTTGGAGACAGAATTTAGCCCCCAAGGCAACCCGTGGCTGTTGAACCGTGAGAAGATCATCCCTCTCCCCAGCCAAGGTACCCACCCCCCTCTGCTGCCCAGTCAACCACTGCCCAGATCCAATGTCTTTTGGGCTCAGGTGAGGGAAGGTTGATCATTCAGCTGGAGTGACAGTGCTACAAAGCCCAAACAAAGTGGAATTGCCCCTCCTTGGGGTGCCATTTCTCTCCAGGGTATATATATATATATATATATATAAAGTGCTGGGATGCTTTTCCCCAACACTTCCCCCCAGAGCCTTCAGGATGGAAGCTGGGGGGGTTCACTGTCTCATAAAACTGCCTGTCTCCAGCCAGCTGGGGTGTGGGAGTAGACAGGGAAGAGATGCATCGAGGAGAAAGGAGGCAGTCAGTCAGTCAATCATTCCTTTTTTTTTCAGGCAAGGGGTTAGTTATGGGAGAGTTTCTTTTCTCTACTGCATTTGCACTTGGAGGGGGGGATAAAAAGAAACAAAACCAGGACTAGAGATGCTGCAGGGAGTCTCTGAAGTTCCAAACCTTGTATGCCACCCTATGAGGGCACTTCTTTCCTAAGCCCAGGGGTGGAGCAATTACACGTAACAAATTGTACATATCCTTATAATGAATCCGGCAACTGGAAAGGAAACATCAGAGGTTATGACAGCAAAAACCAGGAGGAAATCAGCTTTTCCTCTGGAAAACAGGAGGAGTTGGAAGGGCAGAACATGCTGTAAAGGAAGGTTAGTCCAGCAAAAATTGGGCTTGCAAGGAAAGAGCGACTTTAACACAGAGAGAGAGAGAGAGAGAGAACTTCCAACTGCTCACCAAACTTTACATCCTTGGATTTCCTTCTGTGCAAGGCTTTCCAACCACTTGGTTGCCTTTATCACTCATGTTTTAGTTCCCTGTGCCTGAGCATCTGCCTCCAGCCTCTCCTACCCACTCCCCTCCCAGCCAACCCAGAGCCTGCAGCACACAAAGAACCTTTTTGATGGGTTAGAGCTGGTTCAGAAGAGCTTGGGAAGCTTTACCTTCCACTGTTCCCTCCCACACAACCCCAGCAGGGCTGTTCTCTCGTGCAGGGGCACTGAGCAATTTGCTGCAAGTCCAGAAATTCTCATCTCAGAGGTTGGCTTGGCCACTGGCACTGGGAAAACACAGCTTTTGTTGCCAGCAGGTGAAATCAGACACCTCACAGTGGCTTTCTGGTCACTCTCATTAACTCCCAACAATATGTCCAGCTAATTTACAAGCAGGGTTCCCTTTCTTCATCTTTTGCAAGTAACCAAATCATAGGCAAAAAGAGCTGAGCCTCCAAATTACCTCTGAGGAAAGCTGAGATGATTTGGCTTGGCTGTGTTTATTTTGGTACTTTATATAAAGAAGGCTGGAATATTTTGGAATATCTCCTTCAATATTACAGCTTTTTTGGATGGGGAAAAATTAAGGTCTATTCAAAGCCTTCCCAATCCACTCAAACCTATTAATTCAGAAACAGATCAAATGGAACTGTGCAAGTCTTGGCTGGAGGCCTAATTGTGGTTATAAAAAGTATATTGGTTTAACTGAGTCAAGAAGTTGACTTGACTTTACTTACAATTTTGGAACGATTTTGCAAAATCTGGATGTAGGAATTACGTCTGACCAGTCCCCTGAGCTCTCTGAGAGCTCCTGGAAGGCTTGGAAACCAGCAGATGTTTTGCATTGCAAGGCACAAAATGAGGACAAAACAGGGATTCTTTCCCAGGTTCATGGAATTGTGGACTGGTTTGGGGTGGAAGGGACCTTCAAGCCCATCTCATTCCACTGATAGACACCTTCCACTGGCCTAGGACACTTCCAGGGCTGGGGCAGCCACAGCCTCTTCTTTAAATCTGAGTTTTGGTTATTTCCCTCAGCATTCTTTTATCCCAGAAAGCCAAGAGAAAACTCCCCTGCACCTCCTGCCCCTCACCCCACTGAAGGTGCTTCCAGTTGTTCCCTCTTTGGGACAACTCATGGGAATGGGCTGGCCAGACCAGTATTCCCAGTATCTCTAAGGGCTGAGCACTGGGAAGGTATAAGGGAGATAAAGTGCTCACTTTATATATGTTGAACAAAGTAAAGCTCATAGAAACCTGATTTTGTTTGGCTTTTTCCATTTCATCCTTAAATCCCGTGTTTTCACTCCTTTCCTGATTAACTCCCAGCTCCCTCAAACCACCCTGGGTTCCCTTATTTCTCTCTCTCTCATTCTCTGTTTTTCTTTGAGCCCAAGGCTTTTACCACCCCTGAATCCCACAGTTTCCCCAGACTTACCCCTCCAGAGTGGGCCACATCTAGAAAAACAGCTGCTAAATGCCTTTTGAAATTCCTTTTGAATGCTTTTCCCCAGAAAAGTTTACAGAGAGTTGGATTTTGTAACAGAACCAAAGGTGATATCATAAATAGAGATGTAAATACACATAAAGGCTAATTTTAAAATATTATCTATATAACAAAAATACAACAAGACTTGTGCTTTTTAACCATGCAGCATCTTTCACGGAAGGATCTTAATCTGTGGGAAGTGGGCAAACACTGTCATTCCCTTTTTTTTTGAGGACAGTTAAAGGGGAGACCTTGAGAGAGGTGATCAATGAGTGACCAACTCAGCCCCAAATCACAGAATCATCAAACAATAGGATGAATTGGAAAAAAAATCTCTGAGATCAGAAAGATCAGGAAGATCTTAGATCAAAGTGATTAAGAGATTAATTCTGGCCCTAAACCGGGAAGGGGTTTTTAAACTGTGGAAATTTTCGTCCCACTCCTGAAAATGTCAGTGCTTTCAGTGGAACTATTCACACTCTGCCAACATCAATAACGTCCCACCAGAGCATAAAGGGAGCAAGGTTAGGAGAAAAACAGAATTAGGATGTTAATAAATGACATATTCTGCATTAACAGCTCTGGAAGTGAAAAGGTTTTGGCCCCCCGAGTGAGTCACAAAATGTAAAGTGTCTGCTCAGAGTTAACAGAGCGAGAAATCTCTCAGTAAACTTCATATTTGTGCCTCTGATGGGTGGAAAGTTCCTGAACGCAGAAACATTAAAAAAAAAACACATTAATCCTAATTTTTTCCCCTTCTTTGCAGGTGTGTTACTCCTCCCACAGACGTTCATCAGAGCCAGGGCTATTTTTGAAGGAGCAAACAGGCACTCCCAAGTTTTCAGTCTCACTGAGGTTTTCTGTAAGAGATAGGATTGGATTTGAAAAAGGAGGGGGGGAAAAAAAATCTATTTACTGCCTGCCAAATACCCACAAAGGATTGTCTGTGTTACAAGCAGGAAAACCTGCTTGGAGATTACAAGCTGTGAGTAAATGTGGAGTAAATTCAGGCTGGTAGTAGAGATGGCTTTGAGGTGGTTAAAATCCCCCACAGTTCAGAGAAATGTAAGCATTTTGAGGTAGGTTTACATTTAAAGTTGCCCTAAATCATTTAAACTGAGGTTTTAATTGCATCCTAGCAGGGAGTTTGAGATGCTGATTATACCAGTACTTTCTGCATCTGTCTCAGCTGAAGGGAAACAAAGAAGAGGGGAAAGATTGGAGGAGCTGGAGGCATTAAAAATACAGAGGAGATTCACTGCAAAGTAGCTCATGGGGAGGAAAATGGAGAAAAATTAGTAGAGCTTTAAATTAAAAAAAAAAAGAAAAAAAAAAAGTCTCCCACCAGGCAAATTCTCGAGGTGCAGAATATCAAGGAAATTACTGTGACCTGTGAGAGAGCATCTGGAAATGAGAATAACACAGTCACCAGGGCTGATGTGCAGCAACTCTTTGTGGGCAGTGCAGAAAAGCAATCTATTAAATCAGTCTTGCTCCAGAGGTGGTCACAGGTCAGGGCCATTCCCTCAAATTTAAAAAAATTCCTTAAAATCCTTCTTTGTTAACTGTGGGGTCCATCCCAAACCTGTGCCACGGGGTCCCTGAGCCCGGGTGGGAAACTTTCCCTTTGAATAAGGCAAAGAAAGAGATAAACCCCCAAACTAAACCCTTCCCTGTGTGCAGGAACCATCCCCTCCTTGAACACACTCAGACATCGGGAACATTTTATCAGAGGCTCTTGGGAACTGAAACATTTCCAGCCTTTAGCTCATTTTCTTCTGATTATCTCACGTCTTCTGTTTCAACTTCAAGTCTAAAAGCTGAGCTATCATTTAGAAGACCAAAGTTCCCTCGTAGGGTTTGGTGTCATTAGAAGGGGGCTTCCAAAGGCAAAAACGTTGGGATTAATGAGAAATGGCTGTTTTTAAAAAAAAAAAAAAAAATCACATGTTTTCAGCACGAACCTCCTGCTGGGGAGTGGGTGGGCAGAGGCAGGTGACGGAGTCAGAGCCTGCACAACTTGACTCAGATGTGACACATCCTCTCCCGTGGCCTGAGGGATCTGCACAGGATCTGGGAAACCATTAAGGTGACTCTCAGCTAGGAAACCCCCCCTGCCCAAATGAGGTGTGACAAGGCAGAGCCTCTCCCACCACCTCGAAGTGCTGCCAACAGCGAGAGGTTTGGGCGTTTTTATCTCCGAACTGGGATGCAGAAACCAAAGGCAACGAGCAGCTTTTCTACTTGGCCTTTTAGCCAAGGTAATTTGGATTTCCCCTGGTGATTTTTGGCTGCGTGGGGAGGAGGTTTTTTGCTCTCATGGTTGGGTGGGTTGTGCCTGTTTGTAGGAAAACTCCCTTTTACCGACATCGGGTTTGTTCATCTCCACTGCAGCTGGAGCATCGACCGCCAGTGTTACCGTGGAGCTGTTTTTCCTTCTGAAGCTTTAACTCCTTAAAAGAGGCTCTCTGTGTGTGTACAGGTACAATATTTACAGCCCAGATGTGTCCTCCTGTCCCCCAGCAGGGTCAGTTGTACGTACCAGGCAGCGGGGTCGTACTCAGCCCAGACACGCACGAACTCGTCCAAGTGGTGCGGCCCCAGGATGGAGGAGTCTCTCGTCAGGTACTCAAAGTTGTCCATGATCACAGCCACAAACAGGTTTAACATCTGCAGGCAGGGAGAAAGAAGGCAGTCAGGGAGGGGAAAGGGGAGAGAAAGGAAAGGGGGAAAGGGAAAGGGGAGAGAGGGGAGGGAAAAGGGGAAGGGGAGAAGAAAAGAGAAAGGGAGGGGAAGGGAAGGGA
>NW_020957198.1:44431-45824 GCF_003031625.1 Empidonax traillii | reverse complement strand
GAAGGGAAGGGAAGGGAAGGGAAGGGAAGGGAAGGGAAGGGAAGGGGGAAAAGGGGGAAGGGGAAAAGGGAGAAAAAAGGAAAGGGAAAGGGGAAGAGAAAAGGAAAGGCTGGAAGGGGAGCAGGCATGATTCCCTTAACTGGATGTGTAGTTCCTACAAGAAGCAGCCTGACCCCAGAGAATAAACTCTCCTAACAGAGACCTGTCCTTAGGGTGCTGCTGCTGCTCCTCCTCCCCTGCACACACTGCAGGTCCCTTTGACAGGATTTTGACTGCAGAAGGTTTTCCAGGTCCCAGGCGCTGGTGCTGCCCCCCAGTGTGACCCACCCCAGAGCCCTGATGGATCAGCCCCTCTCCCTGCCCCTCTCCCTGCCCCTCTCCCTGCCCCTCTCCCTGCCCCTCTCCCTTGCCCCTCCCTCACCCCACCCCAGCCCAGAGCAGCACAGGGGCTGCAGCAGCTGCTTCTCCAACCAGACATGGGAACCCTTCCAGCACTTCCACATTATGACCAGAAGAGCCAGAAGAAAACCCATTCTTCAGCCTAAATGTGCTATTTTGGACTCATGACAAGAGAAACCTTCAAAGATCCCCGGAAAGATGAGGAGCAGGACACACAAAGCACTCCTGTCCCTGATGGCCGCTGACACAGAGCCTGGCAAAAAAAGAGGTTCTTCCTCTTGTTAAAGCCAAAGGGAAGAATCACAAGGATTTCAATGGGAAAAGATCAAGCTGCAGCCAGCAGAGTGGAAAAGCAGGAGGGAAGAGCTGCTCCTGGGTCAGATAAAGAGCTGATGGGCACGAGGCTCCTTTCTGCCTCTGTCCTGCCTTCTGTAGGGAGGCTGAGCTGCTGCTGGCAGTGCTGCTCCTCAGGCCCCCGCTGGGCAGGGAGGGCTGTGGCCAAGCAGCCTGTCAGCACAATTAAACTCAATGTGGGGCACAGTTAAACTGAATATGGATGTCATTAAAAGAAAATCAGGCAGTGGAATTTGGGCTTTGTGCAAAGTTTAAAAGAATTCATATTCCTGTGTGATCTGGAGGGGGGAGGGGTCCTGGCTCTTGCTGGGATGCAGCAGCACAGACAAGCTCGGTCTGTAATGAGTCACCACATCACCACCAAATGCTGATCAGACCCTTCCCAGAGCTTTAGTGCATCTGTTTGCACAGAATCACAGAATGTGCTGAGTTGGAAGGGACCCACAGGGATCATCCAGTCCAACCCTCAGCCCTGCACAGGACCATCCCCAGCAGTCACCCCCTGTGCCCCAGAGGATCATCCAAACCCTCCTGCAGCTCTGGCAGCCTTGGGGCTGTGCCCACTGCCCTGGGGAGCCTGTTCAGTGCCAACCACCCTCTGGGGGAAGAACCTTGCCCTGAGATCCACCCTGAGCCTGCC
>NW_020957198.1:42148-43190 GCF_003031625.1 Empidonax traillii | reverse complement strand
GCTCCAGCCATTCCCTGGGGGCTGTCCCTGCTCCCCCCAGAGCAGAGCTCAGTCCTGCCCCTCCTCTGCCCCTGCCCAGGCAGTTGGAACTGCAATGAGCTCTCCCCTCAGTCTCCTCTTCTGCAGCTGAACACACCAAGTGCCCTCAGTGTCCTCACACGGCTCCAAATCAAGGCCCTTCCCCATCCTTGTTGCCTCCTTTGGACACTCTCCAATGGCTCAATATCTTGCTCATTTTGTATATTCACCCCAAACTGCCCCAATATTACAGGTGAGGCCGCCCCAGGGCAGAGCAGAGCAGGACAATCCCCTCTCTGATGCCCCCCAGGACAGGGTGGGCTCTCCTGGCTGCCAGGGCACTGCTGCCTCAGGGCCAACTGACACCCACCAGCACCCCCAGGGCCCTTTCCTGGCTCTGCTTTCCAGCCTCTCATTCCCACTCTGTCCATACATTCAGGGTTGCCCCATCCCAGGGGCAGAATCTGGCACTTGCTGAACTTCCTCTGGTGTTTTAGGAGCCCCAACCAGGCTCCTGCCCCTGCAGTGTGTGAATTCACTCCTGTGTGAAGCTCATCAGTTCCAACATCATCAAACACCTCTGGTGGCTTTGGGCAACCACGATGGCACTTCATGTCCCCCCTCCTTGGGTGTTTATGCCCCTGTGCCACGGCCCAGACAAGCCCCAGGATCCAGGGATGGGGATGCCCAAACCAGCTCTGAATAAGCTGCTCCAAGGCTGCAAGAGCTGCAGCTGCATCAGCAGGGCTCACCCATCACACAGTGTCCCCAGAGCAGCATCAGACAGCAGAACTTCTCAGAGATTGCCCCTTGATCCCCAATCCCTCTCCACTGCTCCCAGCTCCAACCATGGCTCAGTTCAGCTCCCCCTTCCTCGCCTACAGCTGTTTCCAAAGTTCCTGTACATTCTTAGCTTCCAATTCATATTTTCACTATAAATTTCAATTGGTGTTTTTCTCTGTCCCGTATATTCTTAACTTTCAATTTAAATTATTCAACATGGATTTCAATTTATCTTTTTTTT
>NW_020957198.1:23727-41123 GCF_003031625.1 Empidonax traillii | reverse complement strand
TTTTTTGTAATATATGCAGAGGAAATAATCCACGGGGCGTCAGAGGAGCAGGAGCAGTGGGACAAAGGATGCCAGGTGGGGCCATTGAAGTTGGTGTGTCTGTACCCAGCATCAAACTGCCCCGTGAGCCTCCTTTTCCTGGTGGAAGGGGGGCAGAGGGATGTTTGTGGATGGCAGTGCTCGCTCAGGGAGGCGCTGGCACCTCTTAAAGCACGGGCACAAACCAAGCACGGAACGCTTTTCCTAAAGCTTTGCTGACGGATGCAAATGATGATCGCGTTTCTTTGACAAACAAAACGGAGCACAAAGCATCAAATGAGTGTGATACTCCCAGCAAGAGCTTCTGAGCGGGTGTTGTCCCGGCCATTCTCACCCTGCCCTCCCCAATCCCCTTCTTCAAAGGCCCGTGTTACAAATCAAGACAAAACCGATTAGTGCTTAATTCCAGATATTAGACACCCCACCCCCCCACCCCCCCGTGAGAAGAAAGATAAATCCCTTCCCTTTAAACTAATGACTAAATGATCTCTTCGGGGATTAAAGGGATTTTTATCACCAGGATGATAAATGGCGTTTAGCAAAGCTGTCTGGTAGTGTTGGATAAATTGTAATTAGGGAGGAGGAGGAAGAGGTAAAGGGGTGGGAAGTGTTTTGGGGGGATCCACCACAGCACCCTCACTTTGGGAGGGGTCAGGACCGACTTACCAGGAAGGAGCAGAGGAAGATGAAGGACACAAAGTAGAAATAGGCAAAATCACTGCCACATTCCTTCTTGGTGAGGCCAGAGAGGGGGTCACAGGCTCTGTTGCTCAGGCAGGACAACATGATCTCGTGCCAGGCTTCCCCCGTGGCACTCCTGGGGATGGGAGGGCAGAAGTGAGTTTATCCACCCCCTTCCCATTGCAGACCCCAGGGGCAGCCACCTCACAGTGTTACTGTGCCTAATTAACTAAATTAATTAGGTGGAAGGTTGTGTCCAGGTGGAGAGACTGTGTTTACACTGGGAATTTGAATTACCAGCCTGCTGATGTGGAAAGGAAGGAGAATAACATTTCCCTCCATCACAAGGGGGTAAAAGAAACCAGACAGGCTGAGGTAGGCTAAAAGCTTTATTGCTTTTAGGGAGAATAAAACCAGATTGATTTCAACATGTCCAGTGCAAATCTAAGCAAACAGAGTTTAGATTGTTCCCTTTTGAAGCAGCCAAACACTTCTGTCCTAGTGCTGGCTCTAAACCCAGTGGAGATGATGGGAAATAAAATCGGGCTTCTCCACTTGAATCTCTTATTTTCTTTATCAGGCAGATAAATTCCAGCATGGTCTGGTTGGTCACAGTGACATGGAATCTCTTTTCTGTGCCAGTCTCCTGGGTGTTTTCATCATTTCCCTCCTCCCCCTCTAACTTCTGCTACTGAGAAAAACAGCCAAAAGGAAAAGTTTAGGAGTCCCCGAGGGTTTGTCCTCAAAAATAAACCACCCCCTGCAACGGTTTGGAAGTCAGGGGATCTCCACATATCAGAGTAATCTGATTCCTACCCCATCCCAATCCTGCTGCCCCTCAGTCCCACTGTGGCAGCCGTGGGCCTGTGAAGGGACCACGAGACTGAATAATTATCCAATTTTATTAAAATTCAGGGCTTTGAGCTGAGTGATTATTCTGAGCTAGAGAGGGCTAATTTCATTTCCATCTGGCTTCACAGAAACTATGGAAACCAAATCCCAGGCAAGAGATCCAGTTACAAGCTCCACATAATCTGCAGAGCTGGGGTTAACTGCGGGGAGGGGGGTGGTGTCTCCACACCCCCCAAACTGCCCTGAGCTGGAGCAGGGCCTGAACTTCAGTTTTGACCGGTCTGAAAATGAAAATCTAAGTGAAAAATTAATTGCTTGGGTTTTAATTGGAAAATGCTTTGTTTCCTTGCAGAATGAACCCAGAGGGAAACACTTGCACCTCCGAAGCAGAGGTGGGGTTGGTGGGTGAAGTGTTAACTTGCTGGCAATGCAAAAAAAAAGAAAAAAAGACCAATTTAAGGGATTCTCACTTTAAAGAAGAGAAAAACAAGCTTCAGTTATATGGGGGGGGGGGGGGCTGTCCTATATTAAGCTTGTGCCCGAGCTGACTGGGGTGTCACAGCCCTGGGTGACACGTTGTGTTGAATCAGATCTGCCAAGCACGAGGAAGCAGGAATGGCTGCTTTGCTCAAGAGAGACTTTCTTCCTGTTCACATGCAAGTCAGATGGGTGTTTTATACCCCCTTCTTACCTGAACAGAAGCATCAGGGCTTGGAGGAAGGTACGGAAGTTGTTGTGCCGATTAATGGAGGTTTCATCGTCTAATGCAATGTTCCCAAATACCTGCCACGGGAAGCAGAAGGGATTCAGGCCAAACACATCCTCCCATGGATGTTGTCAGGAAAGGTGGATCGAGTGGGAGTTGAATAAAAAGGCAGGGAAATAATTTGTCCCGGTTTAAGGGATCTCAAAAAGCTCAAATAATTCCTGTGCTGAAGAGGGAGATAGAAGTGTGGGGTGGAGGTCAAATGGGGGAAAACACCGGGTTAATGTGCTTTGTATTCACACAGGAGCTTCCCAACAGTTCAGCTCCATCCCAGGCCAACAAAACTTGAGTATTTGTTCTCAGAAAAGTGCAGGGTCTGGGCTGCTCCCTGTCTCTCAGCCTCTTGATGTGTTCGTAGCCAGGGGAAGGGACATCTCTTCCCATGGGAGACAGGGATGCCCACCCTGCTGCTGGAAATGCAGTGGTACAGGCTCATCCCCACACCTGGTGTGTCTGCCCACTCTCTTTGTACACCCAGAGCCACATTCAACTGAAAACATGACAATAAGAGTACAAAAAATGGCCTTTTTCCCCCCCACTTCTGATTTACCTGACACCAGATAAGAACAACCTTTTGCCTCGTCCTAAGTCAGCTGCTGACCCTGCTGTGCAGGCAATAACCCATCTGCACCCTGAGCAAACCCAGGCTGATGATGGCCAGAAGGAGGGCTCAGTTTTTTACCTGCATGCCAATAATGGCATAGATGAAGAAGAGCATTGCAATGAGGAGACACACGTAAGGCAAGGCCTGTGGGAGAGGAGAAGGTGGTGTTAAAGACAGCAAAGGCACAGCACCCAGGAGCGTTTCATTCCTGGGCAGGACTCTGTTTTGTGGCATTTGCCCTTCAAGGGAAGGAGCTGGGAGGAGAACACGAACAGCTCTGTCAGCCTTCAGAAGACAACCCCCTGGAGTCATGAATTCATCAATCCCAAAACAGCCAGGGCTTTCCAAGGGCTCTCTCTGTATATCCTTGCAAACAGGGAAAACACAATCCAAAGCTTCCCAGCGAGCACTGGAACTACCAGCAGGCACTGGCACTTTCTATGCATAATTGTATGAACGTTAATTTTTAATGACCTTGCTGTAAATGCAGTCTGAGGAAAGAAAAATACCCATCCCAGAAACAAGTTGCTGCTCTGAAAACAGGCCCAGATTGCAGTCCCAGGAGGACAAAAAGCTTCTGAGTTTTAGCAAGAAATCAGTGGAGGCTGGGATGTAATTATGTCACCCAAGCTGAGAGTGACAGCTGCTTTCCACTTGGGCTAAACAAATGGGTAATTAATGGCTTTTAATTAGTAAGAGCTGAAAAAAGGAGAAGTCTTGCCATAGGTCTAGTCCTTGTGGTGCTCGGGGCAGGAGAGGGGGTTATACAGCCATGGGGGGCCCAGTGGGAATCACAGAATCATAAAATATCCTAAGTTGGAAGGGACCCACAGGGATCACCCAGTCCAACTCCTGGCCCTGCACAAACACCCCAGCAATGCCACCCTGTCCCTCAGAGCATTGTCCAAACCCTCCTGGAGCTCTGGCAGCCTCAGTGCTTATCTTCCCAGTTTATGTCACCAAACCCCAGTGGCTCGGGGTTTGTCTCTGCCACCTTCCACCACACCCAAATCCTGGTGAAAGCAATTTCACCTTCCACTAGCTGCAGGCAGATGACAGTCACAAGGGCTGTCTTTATGCAAATGCTTGAGTGTCAGGACTTTTCCACGAGGGTTTTTGTGGTGGTTTCAGGGGCAACCTGAGCTCTGTGCGCTCGCTGGAATCTGCACCAGCAGCCTTTTGGGACTCATCTTCCAAAATGCAGCGTTCAGGGGGGTGGTCAGCGCTACCCAGTTCGCTTCCCTGCAGAATTAATATCCCTGTGATGGAATAGTGGTGCAGAGGGAATTCCCTTGGCCAGGGGAGCCGGTTGATCCACAGTGGAGGACTCCACGGATGGGCCGAGCGCGACCCAAGTCCCCGCATCTCTAAAACTCACCTTAAAGGACTGCACAAATGTCCAGAGCAGGATTCGGATGGTGTAGCCCTGGCGGAGGAGTTTGATGAGTCTGGCTGCCCTGAAGAGCCTCAGGAAGCTGAGGTTGATGAAGTTGTCCTGCGGAAAGTAAAGGTTTTGTGTCCTTCAGAAATTAACGCGCTCGGAAACCACAGCCCGCGAAAAAAGAAATTAAAATTACCAGCTTCACGATCTAAGCAGCAAATCGGCCACCAGAAAACCTTCCAAAAGAAACATTCGTCAGTGCAGATCACTCCACATGCAGCAAGAATGAGAAAATCCCTCTCCACAAGAGCCCTCCCCTCTGCTACTGGGTCAGTGACAGAAAAGGCCCTTTCGTGCTGTCCATGGAGGTCTGATTTGCTTTGAGAAAGGCAGATTTTCTCCCCCCAAAGACTCAGGGAGAGGGAATGGTGCCATATTTTCATTTTGTAAGGAGTGAGGTTGTTTGGACGTCTTGGTCAGCTCTGAACTTAAGCCAAGACAGGCGTGTACAGCCTGGAATGTAACAAAGAAAGGCATTGTCCAGTGAAGATTCAAACATCCTTGAAGGAGTGAGGATGTTTTCCAGCCTGGAGGTTTTATATATGTTTATACAGAGAGTAACTGGACAGATTCATCAAGGAGAAAGGGCACCAGAAAGACTTGCTGGGGAGATGGATCAATGGCAGCGAGTCAATTGGGGAGGTTGAGCTTTCAGCAGCAGGAGGATGCCTTAGGAACCTGCTGCTTTTTCAAATTGTCATTAAATGTGCCTTTGCAGGTGGATCAAAGAACTGCTGGAGACAGATTCAGATTTCCATTTGTTTTGGATGATTCTCCCCACCCCTCACCCCATTATTTTATTTTTTTTTTTTACTTTCCTTCAGGGAAAAGAGGTTTCTTGCCCCAATGAGCTAATCTAGAGAGGGTTCTTTCCAAAACAAAACATGCAAAAGCCAGATCCCTCTTGCCCTCCTATTTGAAGGAGATGAAAAATATTCCCCCTTTCCATACTGATCCCAATTCACTTATTTGTGAATCTCTGTTCACAGCCACTTTTTTGACTGAGTGAGCTAAAGAGAGAAAGCATCCCACTTCAAACTAGCAAGCAGTGAAGCAGCAAATATAATCATAAAGAGCTCTTGTTGGTAAAGATGAGCAAAAATAGTATTTCCCTTGTATTCTTGTTTTACCAGGAGACACCCAGTCATATTGAACTGACCCACGTTTCTTGCTCGTTTGGCTACAGAGCTCATGCTGAAATTGGGGGGCTTGTTGGATCTATTCATTTCTTGAAATGCCAGCTCAGTTTTTGGGGCCATTAGCATTGCATTCCACCAATCCCATCAAAGAGTCCAAGAAATCAGTCTCAGGCATGCACTCGGTCTCTCTCAGGTTAAAAACACAAGCAGCTCAGAGTTAGGCACAGACCGTAAATCAGACTCAGTCCTCAAAATAAAGAGAAAAGAGAAAAGCACAGGTATGTTCCATGAAAGAGCAGACAACACGGAGCTCATTCCAGTCAGCAGCAGGATCAGCTCTGGCAGGCAAAGCACAGGCAGGATTCCCCTGGGTTGTTGGAGGTCGGGAGAACAGGCACTCGGAATGGAACGCTCGTCTCGGAGCATCAGCTCGGCTTTGCTTCGCTCGTGGCTTACCTTCCCTTCACCAAACTCCAGCGGGACTCACCTTGGCACGTAAGGGCCCGTGGGGCAGAGCTGGCACTCAGCTGGATAACGAGGTGCCATCAGCTAAGCTGGTCCCTGTCCCCCTGTTCCCCCTGCGGGGCTGATGAGCTCCACAGGGCAAGGCAGAGGTTTAACCCAGAGCCTGCTTTAACCACATCTTCCCAGCAGTGAGAACTGGGCCAGACTTTATGTGTCATTCACAGCACTTTCAGGCCTGGAAGGCTGACAGGTTTGAAGCTTCAGAGCAGTGCTCAAGCCAGACCTTTCCTCAGCGCTCAAGCCTTACGCTCTTGTGAGGAGCACATGGACGGTGTCTGCAGGATCCATCACTCCCCTGACCCTGCTGTCCCTCCCTCTTCCCACGTTCCTGCAGCTGAACAGCAAGAACATTGTCTTGCTCAGACTTTGCTGTGGCCTCATAATCAGAGCTGACAGGATGCTCAACATCTGCTTTGGGCTGGGCTGCCTGAGAGGTCACGCTGAGCACGGGCTGTGCTTTACCCCTGGAAAAGGGCTCTAAATGGGAAAGGGGTTCAGAACTGTGTGGTGATGCCTGTAATCCCCCATTCCCTGGCATTTGGAGGGACAAACAGTCCGTACAGTTTTTACTCCCCAGCCTCTAAGCCTCCCTGTTTGACTCCTGCAGTTCCTGGATGGCAGTGGGATCACTCACAACCCAGGCAAATCCCCCGACACCGGGACGGCTCGAAGGACCGTTCTCTGTTCGTGGGGAGGCCAAACTGCACTCACTGGGGGTGGGGGAGAGGGCTCTGCATGTGCCACCCCCAGAACACCACGAGAAAACCCGTCCTTCGACACCTCAGCCCCTCCAGGCAGGAGTTAGAGTCACATGCAGCTGAAGGGGAAACTCCACAGTGCGATATTTCTCAGGTGGTTTGCATCCATTCTCCCCCCACTCAGCCACCCCTGTGATGCAACACAATGATTGTCCAGGTCATTTTTTCCCAGGTTTTTTGGGTTGCTTTCCTGCTGCACAGATGCTCGTGGCTGTCTGGTCCTCACAACGGGCGCCAGAGCTTTGGGATTGTGGAATCCACGTGACAACTCCAAAAATTGTGTTTGGAAAAGCATTTCTCCCCCCCCCAGCCTGGCCCTGTTTTCCTGAAAGAGGAAAGTCTGGCACTGAAGGTACCCAGTCACCAGCCAGGGCCTGGCACTGCCACCACTTCCCACAACAGGAGCTCAGATGAGGGATAAATCCCTGAACAAACTGCAAAGCAGGAGGGAAACAGGGAGAACAGACATCATGGATAACAAACTGGCTTTGATTGCTGTCCCACCACAGGCAGCCTCATCTTTTACCCTTTCTTAGGGTGTCTTCTCATCTTTTACCCTTTCTTAGGGTGTTTTCATAGAATCACAGGTTGGTTTGGGTTGGAGAGGAAATTAAAGATCATCTCGTTCCACCCCCTGCCATGGGCAGGGACACCTCCACTAGCCCAAGTTGCTCCAACCTGGCCTTGGACGCTTCCAGGGGTGGGGCAGCCACACCTTCTCTGGGCAACCTGTGCCAGGGCCTCCCCACCCTCACTGTAAAAAACATCTTTCCAATATCCCATCTATCCCTGCTCTCTGGCAGTGGGAAGCCATTCCCCCTTGTCCTGTCACTCCATCCCTTATCCCAAGTCCCTCTCTAGTTCTCTTGGAGCCCCTTTAGGCTCTGGAAGGGGCTCTCAGGTCTCCCTGGATCCTTCTCTTCTCCAGGTGAACCCCCCCCAGCTCTCCCAACCTGGCTCCAGAGCAGAGGGGCTCCAGCCCTCAGAGCATCTCCTTGGCCTCCTCTGGGCTCCAGCAGCTCCACATCCTTATTTTGTTGGGAGCCCCAGAGTTTTCCATACTGAAAAGCAGAGAAGCCATGAAGAGCAGGGTGTGCAGCCACTGCCTGGGGCTGCTCTTCCAGCACCATCAGCAGCAGAATGATCTCCTGCCCAGCACAGGAGCTGTGCCCACTGTCCCCAGGGGTGCAGAAAGTGCTCTGGGAAAAGAATCTAACCAGGGCAAGAATGGGATTGCTCAGGAAGCTTTAGCACTTCACCTGGCATCAACAAGAATTAACTTGCTCTTTTGAGGAACTACTGTCGAGGAAATGGCCTTGTTCCCATCTAACTGTCCATGGTGTTGCCAGAAGCATTCCTGAACCTTGCACAGGGTCCTGGCTTCCTCTGAAGCTCAGGGAACCCATTGCTGATTTTAAGAGGCTGAAGATTTTTGCCACACTTGGACTCTGCCACTGTGGTTACATCATATCAGTCCTTCCATCCTGAGCCTGGAATGCTGGAAAAGTGATTTTCTGTGTGTGATGCCCACATCTCTCCTCATTCCCTACAGAATATCCTGAGCTGGAAGGACCCACAAGGATCATCCAGTCCAACCCCTGGCCCTGCACAGACACCCCAGCAATCCCACCCTGTCCCTCAGAGCCTTGTCCAAACCCTCCTGGAGCTCTGGCAGCCTTGGGGCTGTGCCCACTGCCCTGGGGAGCCTGTTCAGTGCCAACCACCCTCTGGGGGAAGAACCTTTCCCTGAGATCCACCCTGAGCCTGCCCTGACACAGCTCCAGCCATTCCCTGGGTTCTGTCATTGCTCCCAGCCCTTCCAGCCACCACAGAAATTCCCTTCTTGGCTTGCACTGGGCAAATTTTAACTCACACATTGTCACTTTCTCCTTTGCTGCTTCCTAAGAAATCCCCTCCTTGTGACCCTCTGGGAACTTTGATGGAGCTTCTGTGCAGCCTGACATGAAGATCCACCCTGATTTGTGTCTTAACAGCAACGGTGCAGCAGGAAATGCAGATGTTACAGATCCAAGAGCCGTTGTCAAGTGGCCAAGAAAGGATTTTTGGTAAGCTTATGGTCTCCTTTGTGTTATTAACCATGGCCAAGATAATTAAGAATAGGGGAAAAAAAATATATATTTCGACTGCATTTTTCTTTATTCATTCTCTTTTGCTTAATTTATGATTTTCAAATACCAAGGCCAGGATTTCCAAAGGCATCTTTGGAATCAGGCACTGAATTCCCAGCAGGATGTGGCTCCTGGTACTTCTCAGCTCTGTTCATAACAGGATTTATGGTTTTGCAGGCCAGGGACTTCATGTCTGAAATAATTCTACAGGCTGGCATCACAGGGAATTTTCCAAGTGGGGCAAAGGTAATTTTTTCTATAATTTCAACCATTTCTCTTTTGATTTGAGGGAAGCAAGCCTGTCATCACTTCAGAATGTTTCTGCCTTCTAATTCAGGGCTTCAAATACCTGTAAGTCTTTATTATATTGTTTCTTTTGGCAGAAAGCATCTTGTTATAATGAAACCCAAAAACACTTTCCAAGGGCTGAATTTGGTGCCACCAGTTCTGAAGTGAAGCATTTCCCAGCCAGCCAATCTTCCCCACTCCAGCTCATCCAGGAGCATCATTCCCATCCCGTTTTCCATGGAAATAAGGCAAGTGGGAGTCTCCCCTTCAGCAGAGTGGGGGGGGAACAGAGAGCAGAGCTATTGGTAGCTGTGTTTGCCTCACATCACCAATTAGCCCAGGGAAGGAGGTGCAGAAAGAAGCCGGTTTGGGGCAGTGCTGCAAGTGAGGCTTTTTTCACCAGTGCAATCAGAAATCTAATCAAAAAGAAAAACAAAACAAAAACCAAACCAAAAACCAAACAACTTCTCAAATCAAAATAATAATAATAATAATAAAAAAAGAAAAACGAGAGAAAATAAAAGCAGAGGCTTGAAAGAATTGTTTAAATTCAATGGAACCAACCGTGTCCTATATGTGATGTTTTCATGGATGGATATTGGCAAGGTTTATTTACAAATTTGGGGTGGTTTTTTTTTTTGGTTTTGAGCGGCAGGTGCACAACATACAGACGGAGACATGGTTTTCGCATTGTATGTTGATTGGATGGCGTGATTTCAGCAGGTAGATTAAGGAAAATAAAGAACAAAACAGGGAAACAAAAAGAGAAAATGAGTAATCAGGACAAGCAAAAAAGGAAACTCTGAAAATATCACTGGGGGAAAGGAAACTATCAGATATCGGGGGAGGGGAGGGGGTGTTATTTTATGGGAATTATATAAAGAAAAAATGCTTCAAACCAAAACAGGTTCTGAGATCCTAAAGGTAACACACACAGTGCAGTAGTGATTTGCATTTCAGTTTGTAATGCAAATTGGGAGACAATTCACAGACACTTCTCAGGAGGGTTTGTTGGGGTTTTGTTATTGTTGGTTTTTTTTTTTAGTATTTCCAGGCATAGAAATAGACGACAGTTTGCCAAACTCCCACTCAGGATGTGTCCACAAGGACACCTGCTCCTTAAAGCCACCTGTTTTCCCTCGATTACTGAGAGGGTCAAAAAACCGACATTTGTGGGGTTTTTTTTGCCTAAGGAAATAATAAAAAAAAAATAAATATATATATATTCCACTACAATCACAAAGTAAATTACATATGACTAAAAAAATCAAAACAAAGCAATTCATCAACACATTTCTTTCCCTTTTGTCTTTACTTTTCCGTGGGTTAAAGGTACCGATGCAGCAAGGCTGGTGGAAGCCAAGTCTCTCAAGAGGAGACCAAACCCCCCAGGTGAGCGGGTTTATTTACCTTGGAGAACCCTTACAGCTGGAAAATACAGCCATGGGAAAAAAAAACGTGGTGCTTTGGTGAGCCTGATCTCGGTGTGACACCTGGAAAACAGCCCCTCTCCAAGGGGAGCTGGGGGGCTCCAGGGGCTTCTGGTGCAGGACAGGTGGAGACCGACAGGCTCGTGTTGTGGCTGTCACATGGACCTGCCAGCTGAGGAACTTCCATGGGATGGGTGACAAGAGGGCTGGATGCACAGGGAAGGACTAAAAAGAGCTGCCAGACCCAGCTGTGCCCAGGGCTGCCCATCAGCTGAGGGGAGGCTGGAGCCGAGGAGGGCAGGTGGAGAGGAGGGAACTCTTCTGCTGGGCACACAGCTCTGGGGGGTGAGGAGTCAAGACCTGCTCTCCTCTCTGGTTATTCTCTGCACCCTGAGGGAGCTGCTGCACCCCTGGTCACACCCTGAGAAAGGTGTTCATCCCCAGCCTGAGTTCCTGCTCTGCCTCACCTGAGAATGTGAAGAGGTTGGGAATACCAAGACAGGTTGGGCAGAGGCCGTGGGATAAAGGTTTGAGGCCACACTACAGGGCTGTGCTCTGGGAATGAGGCATCCCCCAGTCCTCCCTTCAGTCCCTGCTGTCTGCAAACACTGTGTTTCCATCACTGCATCAGGCTTTCACATTTTTAATTGGATTAAGTTGTATTTAAGTGACTCGGGTGCATCTTCAGTTTAACGGATATTACAGAGGTGGTTTAAAGTGCAGCTCTGCCAGAATATACCTCCATATATTTTTGGTGCTGAGAGGCGTCCTGACAGCTGCCATCATTTGCTGCCACTGGTAATTCTGTCAAAAATGTGATTTTGGGGGGCACCACTGCAACCCCCCAGTGGGGTGACTAAGCAGTGGTGCAGAGACCTGTGCATCAGTGTCAGCTTTAAGCAAACTAAGCCCCCTCAGCCCATTGTCCCTGCCTGAGGCTGGGATGGAGGTGGCAGGGGGTGCTGGTGGGGGTGGCAGTGCTGCTGCAGCTGGGGCTGGAGAGACATCAGGGAGGAGCTGTATGGAAGGAGTGTTGAAAAGCAAGTCTAGCAAGAAGGTGGGATGGGGGAGTGACCCCTGGACACTCTCTGTCTGCAGGGAAAAGCCTGTGGGAAGGAGACACGATGGCTCCACAGAAATCAGAGAATCAGGGAAGCTTTTAGGTTGGAAAAGATCTCTGAGATCATCAAGTCCCCAGCACTGCCAAGGCCACCTCTAAACCACCACATCCACACAGCTTTTAAATCCCTCCAGGGATGGGGACTCCACCACTGCCCTGGGCAGCTGTTCCAGTGCCTTCCCACTCTTTCCATAAAGAAATCGTTCCTAATATCCAACCTAAACCTCTCCTGGTGCATCCTGAGGCTGTTTCCTCTTGTCCTGTCAGTTGCTACTTGGGAGAAGAGACTGACCCCACCTGGCTGCTGCAGAAGGGGAATATTTAGAGAGAGCAGAGCTCAAGCAGGTCTGTAGACACAGACAGAGGACCAAGAGAGGAGGAGCTGGAGTGGTACTGGGTTTTATGTGAAAGGGATGTTTGTGATCAGCTCCATTTTGGACACTGTGGCAGGGGAAGGTGTCAACCTGCATAAGAAAGTCTTCTCTAATGTTTGACTTTAAGGATCTGGCTACTCATAAACCAAAAACCTCTTCTTTTCCACCTGGGAAGAGAATGGAAAGGCAGATAGGTGCTTGGGAGCTTGACCCTGTTGGAGTTACTGGCTGGTTTTAGGGGTAATTCACTCCAAATTGCTGCTGCCTTCGATGCTGGAAACCAGAGAAATCCCTGCAGAGGGGAAGGGTGATGCCATCAAATTCAGTGATGCCTCACAGCCCAGCCTGATCAGCCCATAAACAACTTTCCAGATGCCAGGCACCCTCACTGAGGCCATCCCGTGGGAGCTGGAGGGAGAGGCAGTGGCAGGGAATGGGCAACACCCATGGCTGCAAAACAGCTCCAGGAGGAGGATTTTAAGAAGCAGCACGTGGGCTTGGTGTTGTGAAGGAGACACCTTCCTGAAGGGGAAGACACCAATCTCAGAGAGAGCAGAGGCTCCTCACCCTCCCAGGAAAAGTGGCCAAAGGAGGGTGGAGGAGAAGTGTCAGCCTCTGCTCGTGGCTCGCTCGCGAATCTTTCCACAAATTTTCGAACCGCAGCAAAAGTTTGGCAAGAAAACATATCCCATGGCAGAGGGAGCGGAGACAAGCACCCAGTGCCTTCCCACAGCACTCAGAGAGGTGGCACCCAGACTTTGGGTATTGTTCTGAGTAGTTTAAACCTGCCTGCACTGAAAACAAAAGCCAGTTCAAAGCCTGCGGGAGGATTCACCAGCTGGTAAATGAACACTTGTATGGGGAGTAAAACTTTGGGGTTTGTGTGGGTTTTTGTACCAAGGGTAGGTAAAAATGTATTTTGTTAGGAGCAGTGGTATGGTCTTCACCACCATCTGTAAAGAGCACATTTCTTAGCACACACAGAACAGATCTATCAGCAAATCCCAGGAGACTGAGAGAAAAAAAGTTATGGCAGAGTTCAGATTCATCACATACAGATACAACATGCACTGGGAGAGGAGAGGAGCAATTTATAAATTGGATAATGTCAGGGTGTCGTGGCTGGAGTCAGAAATTTGCTGCCCTTATGGAAAAACCCTTTAGAATTTAATAATTTCATGGCAAGTCGTGTGATCTGCTGGGCTCATTAGCAGGGAGACAGCTGTCCCTGTAGGGCCGGCCAGAAATCCTCTGGGAGAGTTGTTGGGTTATTAATTTTAATTTGTTTATTTAATTAATTGTTTCTTAATGGCCCCACGGAGATTTGTGCATGTGACAGGAACACTCCCCCAGCCCAGACTGTGTGGGATCTCCATTCCCATCACCTCTCCCCTTCTCACTCCTCACCCTCACCCTGCCCAAGGCAGGGCAGGAGCCCCGAGGGCCACGAGGGGGGCGTGTGTGTGTGCGCCCTGCAAAGCACCTCACACCCTAACACAGCAGAGCCCTTTGGGGGCTTTCCCCTCTATTAAATTCCACAGGATTTTTCCATTAATAGGCAAAAAATGGCCCGGGGACAGATTTGCTGAAGGAGAAAGAGCTGCTTCCTGGCAGAGGCAGTGGCACTGCCGTTCTCATCAGAGCCTCTCACACGAGTCTTTGGGGCAGGCAGCTGTGCTCAGCTCCCTGGAAAGAGCAGAGCTGATGGAAACAGGCTGCCAGGTCACCCAAGGACATCCCAAATCCCAGAGGCAGCTCTAGGGAATAAGGCTGGTAGAGGGAGAGGGTGCAATGTCTTGACAGGGCCCGGCTTTGTTTGCAAATGGAGCGAACGGTACTTACCGCAATCTCTGTTACTAAAATATCAGTAATACTTCCCAACACTGTGACAAAATCAAAGACATTCCAGGCATCTCGGAAATAATTCTGCCAAAGGAAAGCACAAGGGGGATGGGGAGGGATAGAGGGAATCCAGGGGTTATTTTCTTGGTTGTTTTTTGTTGCTTTGTGTTTTTTTTTTTTTTTTAGGGGGAGGGCTTGTTTTTAAATGCACGTGGAGAAAGGAAGGGGGCGAAGGTAAAGGAGGAAGGCACGTACCAGCACACCAAAGGCAATGATCTTCAGCACACATTCCATGGAAAACATGGATGTAAACACGATATTCAGGCATTTCAGCATTTCTTCATATGCCTCCGGAGCATCATAGAACTAAAGCAGGACGGAAGAGAAGCTGTTACTGGAGGATCACATGCAGGATAAAACCTTTCCCATCTGGCTTGCTCCTACGAGGTTCAGTGTCAGATTTTGTCTCACTTTAATTAAGATTTGGGGTTGCAAAAAGTTATTCATGTCTCTCCAGAAGGACACCTTTCCCTACATCCTATCCCAGCTGGAGATATCCCCAGAACTGGAGCTGCTGGTGGACATCCCCCTGTAGACACAACATGGGCGAGGAGGGAGGAAGGGCATTTTCCAAACCAGAGGACAAGTGCAGCACTGTGTTTCATTACAGAGGACCCTAAGAATAAGGTGACCCCATGACTGTGAAGATACTTTAAGACACGCAAGGGAGAGGAGGGGACATCATCCACAGTATGTCTCCACCTGCAACTCTCTCCTGAGCACTGTGGATCACATCCCAGAGTTCTGATGATGTCGCAAAGTTGAGTCACTTCATAGAATCACAGGATGGTTTGGGGTGGAAAGGACCTTAAAGTCCATCTCAATCCACCCCCTGCCACGGGCAGGGACACCTTCCACCAGCCCAGGTTGCTCCAAGCCCCGTCCAACCTGGCCTTGGACACTTGCAGGGATGGGGCAGCCACAGCTTCTCTGGGCAGTTCTTCCCAATATCCCACCTAAACCTCTTCTCTTTCAGTTTGAATTTCCTTGGCATGAGCGGATTTTGAGCATCCCCAAGACATGGCCCTGCTCTGCAGCAGGAAATCCAGCTGAGCTGGAGCTCAGGACCTGCAGAGCTCAGTTCCCACTCCACTGAAGGAGCCAAACCAACACCCTGCAGGGGAATGTTCACAGGATCCCACCACAGCTGAACCACCTCCCTTTGGGGTTCATGAAGGAATCCCACCAGGAATATGAGGAGCAGTGGTTGCTCCTGTTGATAACCCCTCCCCAGCTCTCAGGCCAGGAGTACAAATCCTCTCCATCCAACACCACATTCAGCACCCAAAAATTGCCCAGGATTCAGTTAAGATCCCACTGACCTTCATCATGAGGACGATGGTGTTGAGGGCAATCATGACCATGATAAAATACTCGAAGGGAGGGGACACCACGAATTTCCACATCTTGTACTGGAAGGATTGCTTGTTCTGGGGCATGTACCGGGTCAGGGGCTTGGCACTTATGGCAAAGTCTATGCAGGCCCTCTACAAAACAGAAATGGGGTGAAAAATGACAGGAAAAGGGCTGGGAGTCTCTGTCCCTCGGGATATGGTTGGGAGAGCGAGCAGAGAATTCAGAGGGTGGGATTTTTAAGTGGCTGTTCCTGTAAAATCCAGCACAGAATCCCCAAATCATGCCAAATGTTGCTGGAATATTAAACCCCCCCAACACTCCTATGACCCCCTGCAGTCCCAAGAGACCACCTTCCATCAGATCCCAGCTCCTGGTAGGTTCCAGTCCCTTCCCTAAGTGGTTTTAAATCAATGGGTTCACTCCTGAAAACACCAAATTCCTCCTGATGGGTAATTGTAGAAACAAGGGGGTACAGCTCAGAATGTTTCATAAAATGTGGACTGAGCCCAACCAATGAATTAACCACCAAATAACTCTGGGTGAACTCTAAAAGATCCCCTTAATTGGCTATTCCTGCTCAAATTATTAGGAATATAACACTGCATTAAAAATTGGTTTCTACCCACAAGAAGTTTTGATTCTGGAGGATTTAATTGTCCCATTTTCAAAGCCTTATAACACTGCACTTTCTGCTCAGTTGAAAAATAACGTGGGTGAAGCATCTCTAAATATTCTGCTTTATTTTGGACTTTTTTGTCATATGGACAAACGAGGAACTAATTAATAATTGAATAAAAATTCATCTCTTTTCATCAAAAATCAGGTTCCACTTTCAAGGTACATGAAAAGAGATGGTTCTTTGCAGAACAGGTCGTTGAGGCTGTGGGACCCCAGACAGAGGATGTTGCAGATGCTGAAAATCTGCTTGGGTTCAGAAGGAAGCCGGATACATCCAGGGAAGGAAGATACACAGATGCCACTACCTAAATTAAAAACGTGTCCAGCTTGGGACATTCCTGACCTGAAAATGATGGGATTTGCTGGTGCTTCAAGAAAAGCCTCACAGGGTCTTGCCTTGGTTGTACATTGTTCTCAAGGCATCTACTTTTGGGGGAAATCATCTCAGCCAAGCCCAAAGCCAGCCTGGGGAGAGGAGCTTTCTCTGGGGAGCCAAAACAGTTGTGGTTTGGTTTCTGAAAGGCCAAAGATTTGTCTCCTTTCACACCCACATTCTTGAGCAAACATGGAATGCAGGACTGGTTTGGGTTGGAAGGGACCTTAAAGATCATCCAGTGCCCCCCCCTGCCATGGGCAGCGACACCTTCCACTGTCCCAGGTTGCTCCAAGCCCCGTCCAGTGTGGCCTTGGACACTTCCAGGGATCCAGGGGCAGCCCCAGCTTCTCTGGGCAACCTGTGCCAGTGCAGGTCCATGGTCTCTTTGCAGCAGAGGTGTGGCCCAAGGGGACATGTGACAGTGGCCACTTGGGGGCTATCCCTGGCTTTGTTTCTGTGCAAAAGCTGACAGTCAGTCATTTGTTTGGTCTCCACACCTCAAACCCTCAGATAAGCACTGCTCTCCACCCCCCATGGCACAGGTGAGATGAAGAGGGAGCTTCCACTGGTGCTCTGAGCCCCCCAGGTGCCAACTGTGCATTCCAAAGCCGTGGGTACCTCGTTTTTCTCGAGGCTGCACTCTGACATCACTTTATCTCCTTGCTCTTGGAAGGTGATGATGATTAAAGCCACAAAGATGTTCACAAAGAAAAAAGGGAAGACAACAAAATACACCACGTAAAAGATGGACATTTCCATCCTGTAGCCAGGGCTGGGACCCTGCTCCTCGTAGGTGGCGTCCACCGAGTGCTTCAACACGCTGCAATCAAGGGCAGAGAGAGGAGAAAAGTCACCAAAAATCACCGTGAAGCACCTCAAAGTCACTCACTGGCCTTCACTCAACGTGGAGGGTTGTCCACATATGCTCAGGTCAAACC
>NW_020957198.1:0-23639 GCF_003031625.1 Empidonax traillii | reverse complement strand
CTGAGCAAAGCCTCTCCTCATTTCCCACTTACAGGCCCCTCAGAGCTGTGGGAAGGTGCCTTCACCTCCCCAGCCATGGCTCTACCAGTCGTGGGTACTCACGTTGGCCACCCTTCCCCCGTGGACACGGTGAAGAGCGTGAGCAGAGCCCAGAGCACGTTGTCATAGTGGAACTCGTATTTTTTCCACTCCCTGGGCTGGGCCTCCACCTCATTTTTTTCATAATCGAGGTACTGACCCCTAAGAAAAAAGAGAGATTTGGAGCAAATGAGGGAATTAAACCGAAATCAGCCATTCCTTGTGGGTCACTGAGGAGCATCCAGAAGCCCCAGTGGCACAGGGATTAAAGGCAAAGAGGCAGCCCCTCTAGGCTTGTGACAAAATCCAGGCCAATTTTTGAGCCATTTGCAGCCACAGGAACTGGATCTGAGGTCTAGAAATAAAAGAAATTGTAATCAGGGCATTCATCCATTCATTAGGCAAAACAATCAATTAACAGCTGGTCCCCAAATCGTGTGACCCCACTAGAAAACTGTGCTGCTTGTTGGGGAAAAGGATCTGGTTCCTACTTCAGGGTAGGAACTAAATCCTAAAGGGGTCTTGTTTTAGGGGCCAAGGGACCTGGAATCTGGAGAGCTGCCCTCTAACCTACACCTTTGTGTAATGTCTTTCTATATTTACATCATTCCAAATGTATTTACATCATTGCAGGGAAGTGACAGCCCCTGTGACTGCTGGGATCCCACCAGGGACAGGCCCTGCATGCACGAGGCAGCAGGAGAGGGATGGGCAGAGCTGGACAGTGCTGAGGATGTGCTTTGGGTGCCAAGAAAAAAGGCAAATGAGGAAGATGCACATTGAGGTAACACACCTTGAGCCTGCTGGAAGGGCAAAACATGACAGGGCTTTTAAGGTATTCAATCCCTTGTCTTACTAATTAGGAGCTCTTTGACTTCCTAAGCTTCTGCTTCTTCAGTCATTATGTTTTTCCAGTTCACAGGAGTTGTAAGAATCAAGGCAACAGGCGGAAAGAGGAGTCACACTGTCAAAAACCCTTCAACCCTTCAAAGACCCTTCATTTAAAAATCACACCTAGATCTCCCTGGGAGAGAAGGTGACTCCCCTGCATCCTTAAGCATTTAGGGAAGCATTTGCTGGATCAAAGCCAGCAATGACACAGCTATTAAAGAAGAAAAAGGAGAATTCACCTCTAGGGTAGCTGTGCTGAGGTGTTGCTCTCACTTACAGGAGACTCTTGGTGCTCAGCAGATGATGCAGCTCTGGAAGAACCTGAGGAGCTGCTGCTGGAGGAGGAAAGTTGCTGCCCACCCTGGCCCTGCCCCCAGCTGTACCTGCAGTCCTTCTCCAGCTCCTTGGACTCGTCAGTGCAGTAGAAGAATCTGCCCTTGAAGAGCTGCACAGCAATGACGGCAAAAATGAACATGAAGAGCATGTAAACGATGAGGATGTTGAGGACGTTCTTCAGGGAGTTCACCACACAGTCAAAGACAGCCTGAGGGGGAGGAGAACAAGATCAAGGGCTTGGGAGAGAGGAAAAGTGCATCGAGCAGCTTGGCATCCATCTGACCACACTTCATACACTCCTGGAATGCAGGACTGGTTTGGGTTGGAAGGGACCTTAAAGTCCATCTCATTCCACCTCCTGCCATGGGCAGGGACACCTTCCACCAGCCCAGGTGGCTCCAAGCCCCGTCCAACCTTGGACACTCCAAGGGATGGGGCAGCCACAGCTTCTCTGGGAATTCCACCCCAGGGAAGAATAACTTCCCAATATCCAACCTAAATCTCTCTCCCTTGGGAGTCATCACCCAACCCACAAGCCATGGGTGGGTTCATGGAACTTGCCCACCAAGGGTTTGACCAAACACATCTCAAAGCTGTGAGAAATAACTCCAGCTTCCTTCATCTCCTGCTTTCTTGGCAAGTTTGGCTGTGCCACTGAATTTTCTGGTGCTGCCTATAAAATTTATAAAGACAATCACAGCTTTTTGAGATAAATATTCATCCTAAACAAACACTCCTATGGCCAATTATGAAATTAAAATTGTACTTGTGTTTGTTTTACTCACTTACTGGATAACTAAAAACTGCTTGAATAATATGGAAAATATACCAGATACAAACCAAATGTTTTGAATAATATTTTTCTAAAGAACTATCTCTAAAATTTGAGTGTGACTAACCCACGTGTCACTTCTGAACTCCCTGCAAAGAACTCCTCATTTATTACTTGGTTATTAGTCCCCGATTCAGTGTTACAAGTAATTTGCAGTTTGATTTTAGTCTGAGAAGTTGGTCATCATCATAGAAATGGAGTGGTCTTACTGCCCAAGCTCAGGGTTAGCACAATACTGCTCCTGCTTCTAGGAATGGAAGTGACTAACTCCCAAAATTACACTCCTGAAGCAACCCAGAAACGCTGAATTAAAACACTGGGAATATCTCTGATCAGCCCACGAATCTGATTGTTTCTCACAAGACCACATCCAGGGGAAAAAAAAAAAATTGAAATTGTCCTGTTGCTTGTTATTTGGGAGCAGAGCCTGACCCCCCCCGGCTCCCCCCTCCTGTCAGGGATTTGCAGAGCCAGAAGGTCCCCCCTGAGCCTCCTTTTCTCCAGGCTGAGCTCCCCCAGCTCCCTCAGCTGCTCCTGCTGCTCCAGCCCCTTCCCAGCTCCGTTCCCTTCCCTGGACAACGCTCCAGCCCCTCGATGTCTTCTGCCCAAAACTGACCCAAGTTCACTTCAAAAACCACATAAACACAACTTCTGCTTCACATAAAGATTTCTGGGTATTTCTTCAGAAATTAGAAGACCACTCTGTAGAATGGCTTGAAAATCAGAATTAAGTAAAATCAAGTGTTTCGTGTCCTGCTGGAGGACTGACCTCCTGTTGACTTTTTTTTTTTTTTTTTACCTCAGAGCTTTACCTTTGAAATTTCTAACCAAATGAAGACCATTTTCTGCACTGTTCAACATTAATGTTCCTTATCTTTTCAGAGACATTTAGTATGCATAAAATCAGAATTATTTCAGCCTGAATGGTGGGCAAGGACAAAAGCAAACCTGTGGAACAGCTGACCTTCATTTTGATGTGCAAACAGGAATTGTCAGACAAAAGCACCCACTGCTTTCCTCCCACCTCTCACAGAATATTCAGTAGGTATTCAGAAGTTCCCAAACCTCAGAAATTATTGAATTTTGTTAACTCCTTCCCTTCTCTGCTTCCAGGGAGTGGCTGTACCTCAAAGTGTTATTGAAATGGTGTTGAATGAGTAACCACAGGTCACTATGTTTATTTTAATTTGTAGCTTAGAGGTGAAAGGGTGCACTCTAAAACCCTGCACTATGGATTATTTACTAGAAAGATGAGCAGATTAAAACTCCTCTCACAGCAATGACATTTCCCTTTTGACAGCCCGTGGAAAATCCTGCAATATTCATGTTAAACTCTCCAGGGAAAGTCAAACATTCCAACCCCCCATTTTCTCCTGTATCATTTCTAAGAGCATCCCACTTACGAACTGTAATTTAATTTATTTGAGGGTGTTTGGGTTGGTTTTTTTTTTTTGTCTTTTCCTTTTTTTTAGAAGTTTTATTTTCATAGGGGCTCACAACAATTCATAACATTGCCCACAATGTTTGCAAAAGAAAACAAGTGTTTGGCATTTGCTAAACATCTGCACAGCTATTTTTACCGATCTGGCAAAGGGATTAATTGCAACGAAATCAAAGGAGCAGAAATAACTTGGGTTGGGTCCATCAGCTTCTACTCAGATCAGTCACAAAGCTCCAGAGAAGGAAAAAAATTGGGGTCATTTTCTAACCTTTAGTTTTGGCAGCCGTTTGATGGTTTTCAGAGGCCTGAGGACCCGCAGAACTCGCAGGGACTTGATTGTGTTGATGTCCTTGCCTTTGGTTCCTCTGCAGGGGAGAAAAGGCACAAGAACAACAATAATTTGGTCCTCAGGTCACTAACCTGGATATTTGTAGGTGGAGTTGTGGTGGAGTTGGTTTGGTTTGGGGTGGTTTTTTACAGGTTTTGGGTCCATCCTCACCGTGGCTGCAGATGAGCCCCAGCTGAGACGTGTCCACCAGCGCCATGGGCAGGGCATGGTCCTGGCACTGCTCACCACATCAGCCTTCTCTCCCTTCCCAGCTACTCACCGAGCATCCCCCAGGATCTGGGGCCCTTCCTGCCCCGACTCCACACCCAGCCAACACTTCCTGCTCCAGCCACCAGGACAGGAGGCTCAGCACGTCCATCCCAGCCCCGGGAGAAGGGACAAAGTCACACTTGGCTCTCCTTCCTCCCGAGTGAGTGAGGCGGGAGGAGGTTTCTCCTCTGACAGGAACATTGTGCCTGGACAAAGCAGTGACCAGAGGCAACAGGAGCCTTCCAGGTGAGGGACAGAGCTCTCCTGCTCCACGACAGGGCCCTCATCCTTGAGTGTCTCTTGGCAGACATGCTACCAAACCCATGCAGGAACATGTAATATTGCAGCATATTACATGCCTGGAACGGTGCTGGGGCAACCTCCCCCTTAGGCATGCAAGGTGCTGTAAGTCACAGTCTGGGTTTAGGTTTGGTTAAAACTCAGTGCAAGGCTTGAGAAGGTCCCCGTTGTTAACAGCAAGAGGGGTTTTTTTGGGGGGGAAGGACAGAGGTCCTTTCCTCGTGCACTTCCAAAAATAAATAAATAAATAAATAAATAAATAAATAAATAAATAAATAAATAAATAAATAAAGACACAGTTACATCTTCTTCCAACCCGACAGCAAAACAATGACATTCCCCTTCGGTTCACATGAAGTGAAAAATGGGATGAGAGTCTGTCACAGAGTTTTATTCATGAGTGTGGGTTTGGGTCTGAGGCTGTACTGAGGTAACACAGGTGTGAATGAGTAACAGGTGGAACAGATGCTGAAACGCCTATTCTGTGCTCTCCCAGTTGGCTTCTTCTCCAAGAGGAAAAAAATAGAGGTACAAGTGACCCAAGAGACCCACAGGAGGTTTGTGCAGGGCCTGCAGGGCTTCAGGAAACCACCCAGTTCCGTGCCTGACTGACCCTGCTCAGCCCTGCAAAGTGTCTTCTTGCAATCAATCCACTGCCAAAAGGCTTAGAACTCACAGCTAACACTGGAACTCAACACTAAACTGGACTGGAATCTACCACCCAACTCATCTCTCTCTTTTCTTCAGTAACCAGGCCCTGCAGTTGTCCTGAAACACAAAATACCCATTATATATTCAAAAGAAATAATATTTGATTCTCATTAGAAACCCTTTAATCTGTTCCAGATGAAGCAGGCACTGCCAACAGAGCTTTTCCTGGCTTTCTTTTCAGGTTTGAGCACAGCTGAAGGTCTGGCCCCTGCTTGGCTTGGCATATTTGCTTTCAACTCCCCCAACTCCCAGCAAGTACCATCCCTGCTGTGGTCACTGGAGCCATCTCCATGTCACCACAGCTCATCTGCAGCTCACCTGCTCCAAGGGGGTTTTGTCTGAGCCCTGGCTGCAAAACAGTTTGTTCATCCTCTCACAGGGAGGACAATCAGTGGCAGGAGGGAAGCAGAAAGGGAAATGGGTTGTAGGGAAGGAGATATCAAAGGAGGTCCCAAAGGAGATCCCAAAGGAGATCCCAAAGGAGATCCCACCTGGCCTGGCCAGCCTGTTCCCAGGACTGATGGTCCCCCCCATCCCCTTGGCTGCCCCTGCTGCTCCCTCCACCCTCTCCCCTCTGGAAGGCCAAGCAAATCCCTGACATTGCTCCACCTTTCCCAGGGTTTCCCTCCATGAGGGAGGTGGCAGCTGAGGAAAGCAGAGATGAGAGAAGAGTGAAGGTGAGACAGTTAAAGGCCACTTTGGGGCAGGAGGAGGGGAAATAAAAGAGATGGGATACTCAGCCCAGAACTCTCCTCATTCTCCGTCGTTGGTGGCCACGTTTCTGGTTTGCAGATTAACACACAGCCCCAAAAAACCAAACTCAGCACTGCTCTCCTGGGCTCACCCAGAACCCCAGATACTCCATGTGCTGCCTGCCAGTGCTCCCAAGTCCAGGAGACCTGGACACCTGCACCACACTAATTAACAACTGCACTAATTAGGCCTCGTGGAAGACAAAGTTCCAGATCAGAACTCGGCTCTGGTCTCACAGGTTGGCCCCACTCCTGAAGCAACAAACTCCTGTGGACTCAAGATTTGTAGGGAGGTCAAAGAGACCTTCTGGGGGCTCGTGGCTCCGTGGGGCAGAGCAAATCCTCGCTCCTGCTTTTCCCTGGCACGGGCAGGGGTGTGTGGATGAGTGCACCGAGAGCTGGGAGGTGAAGGGCAGGCAGTTCCAGTC
This sequence comes from Empidonax traillii, assembly GCF_003031625.1. NCBI lineage: Eukaryota > Metazoa > Chordata > Aves > Passeriformes > Tyrannidae > Empidonax > Empidonax traillii. The sequence goes on along the minus strand of NW_020957198.1, from coordinate 17,272 downwards.
ACACACAATTCCTTCTGCCTCAGAGAAGGACACTAAGAAGGGCTGATTTCTTTTTCTCCATTCAGGCACTTAAGCAAATAAAGAGCGTGAGCCAATTAAATGTTAATGGGATTTCTGCTCTAAGCCATGGAGAGAAATCCTGAAAAACATCCTTATTTCTTGTCACAGGAAGGTTCCTGCTCTAGGCCTGGTGCTCCGAACTGCAGCGATGCAAATTGCATTTTAATTTAAAGGACACACTGCAACTCTTTCAGCGTCTCAAATAAAACCCTCAGGGTTGTTTTTTGGTGTTTTTAAGAACCCCCTCGACCAATATTGGGGGTTTTTTTCACTGCTTTAATACAAAGCCAGATGTCCAACAAAATAAAAGGTCCAGATGGAAACAGGATTCAGTCAAAAGGTGTATCCAAGCACACATTTGACCTGAATATTCCTCACAACAAAAATAAATTGCTATGGAAGGGCAAGATGTCAGCTGACTGCAGAAGAACAACTGCAAAATTCAGAAGAGCTGAATTTTGAAGAAGAGCTGTAGAGGGTCACAGGACAAACGCAGACAGCAAACAGCAGCCTAGAGACTTAAAAATAATAGTAATTTAAAAGGAATTCTATGAATAAAAAAAATTGCATTAGATCAATTTTAGTTGCATTAGGCCAGTTCTGGGGTTTGGTGTTGTTTGTTGTTTTTTTTTTCTGTGGCAGTTTGCTGCTTGTTTATTTAAAACGTTATAAAAATATTTTAAAAGAGCTTCGCAGAGCCTTTTCTTCCCCCTTTAATAAATCAAGGAGCCTTTAAAAATTGAAGAGTTCTTTCAAATGGAAGCTCCTTGTTTCTGCAGCTGCTGCCAGCAGCTCTGATTTCACGAAACATGGGCTTCTCAGAACCGTGGCATCAAAAATTCAGGGTAGGGTGGAGCCACTGCCTTCTGTGAGTGCCCCAAACCCCCCAAGGCACAGAGTGAATTCCTCTGTGAGGAGTAAAGGAGGTCACACCACTCTGCCACAAACACAAAAAGCCACCCTTTTCCCTGGCTCTAAATGCTCTGCTTTCCTCGAGAGGAGAAAGAATCCAGGACCTCAGTTCCCTGGACCTTCCTTGGCATCCTTCCTGTGGCAAGGAAGGATGATGCTCCTCCGCTGTGGAGGAGCCCACCCAGCTGGGGATGAGTTGGGTGGTGACACAGCTCTGTCCCCAAAAGCAGGGCTGTGCTGCCCTGCACAGACAGCAAAAATGCCACCTCCTTGGAGAGCGTTAAACAGGAATTTCTGACCCCCCTCCTTCGCAAGTTGCCCCTTCCAATCTCTCATAAAACTCTCCACGCTCTGTTCTCACCTCCAAGACTTTTCAGGGCCGGGTGGCCTTGCCCAGGCTGCTCCAAGTTAGCCCTGAAGCTTCCAGCACTGCTGTTTAGAGGTGAAATCCTCCAAGAAGAGAATAAAACTGCTCCTTTAAACCTTATTATTAAGATTTCCAGGAATTGCAACTCCCCCATCAGTGAGGCGCCCACTGAGTCACCTGGTGCAGATGCATCTGCGTATTTTTTGGTCAAGACTCTCTGATCTACCTGGCTTTCTATCCCTGCCTAAAGAAAATCGGGATGAATGAGGATTGTTAAGGGAAATTTCACTGGATAATGGGTAATAAAGGGACGAGGGAGTCGATGCAATGGGTGGAACATGGGTTGTTTCAACAGTGGTGACTGTTGGACAGGCAGAACAGTGCAGCAAGAGACAGGAATAACATATTACCCCATGAAACTCCTAGAGAGAGATTCCAGCAAGGAGAAGACAAAGAAAGAGCAGAGTCAATGACAAACAGAAACATCAGTGCCCCCTCCCCTGCACACAGAGATACCCCATTCCCTGCCCCACATCCCTCCCCCCCCCAGAATCCAGGAAAATACACAAGCACCAGCCCTTCCACTCACATGAAAATGTCCCTTCCCCCTCCTGACTTTATGTCCACAAAAATAACGGAATTTCTCCTGGAAATGCTTCGCTAAATGGATCAATTTGATTATTTTATTACCAGCAGCATCAGTGTTATTGTTTTTAACATCTCTCTGGGGGCTTTTTCTAAAATTTATTTTAGTTATTTAAAAAAAAAAATTATTTCTTTTTAAATATTTGAATTAATCAGGTCCTTCCATTCACATGAAAATAAACCCTGACCACTCCTGACCACTCTGGGAGGTGCAGCCTCGACTCCTTGGCAAATGCTGGTGGATTTTCCAAAGAGAATTGTGACATTCTGTGCATCTCCCCCACCTCTGGGCTGTTCCACCAGACCCAGACAAACTCTTTGCTGCTCCTCAGCAGCTGTTTCTATCAACAATACATTTTGCACCTGGGGCTGATGGGTTTGGATGACAAATTTTGCTTGCAAAGTTCGCTTTAAGCTCCTTTATTTCTACTTCCCTCAAGACTCAAACATGTGTCTGTGGCATGTTTATCTCCACAAAAATAAAGGAATTTCTCCTTGAAATGCATTGCTAAATGGATAAATTTAATTAATTCATTACCATCAGCATCACTGTTATTGTTTCTAGCATCTCTCTGGGGCTTCTTTAAAAAATTTAGGGTTTTTTTTCCATTTTGTTTATTTATTTTGAGCTACTTTCATGCATTTATTTATTTTTTAACTCCAGTTAAGCACAGAACAGCTTCTAAAGGGGCAGAAAGCAGAGCAGCAGCTGGTTGGAGAGGCTGAGATGGGTTTGTTGAATCTTGCAGCCACGACTGATGCCATCTCATGTGCTTAAACAAACACAGGCTGGTGCGATATTCCAGCTGGGAGCTCTGTCATTCCAAGGTTTTTAGTGACTATTCAGCAAGAAGCTCCTTCACACCCCCTGCACTGGACACCAGCGAGGTCAAGGACGTGAATTAAACCACACCTTGCATGGGGTGATTGTGTGTCCTGGCAAACAAACCGGGAACAGCCACAATAAATATATTTATTACACCGCTGGTGGGTGGCAGGGCTTGCTAGAAAAATCCAGCTAAACAACAGAGATGATCCCGCTGATTCTCCAAGAGCTCATTGTCGGGATTATCAAAATTCAGTGTGTCCAGTTTAAGCAAGCAAAGAGGACAAGACTCTCTCACGTTGTATTCTGAGACCTGTTCTTCTTTATAACTGGAACAGAGAGCAAATAATCTCCTGGGGAGTGACTGAATTAAACCAGGAACACTCCAAATATTCCCTGAACTGGACATCCCCTCCTGTTGAAACGTGGACTTGGGGCAGAGGTTACAGAAATCATCAGAATCACAGAAGAAATTCAAATTTTTCCAAGTCTCCCGAGGGGTTTGTCTCACTTAAACCTGGGAGACAGTAACTAGGCAGGTTTTATGCATTCCCTGCCCAACCCCTGCTCAATTCTCACTCAGAAGGTAAAATAGAAGCAGCTTGGGGCCCTATTCTAAAGCACAGGCAGGGGATTTAAAAGTAATTTATTTAGAGGCTGATGAGGTGCTGTTAGATATTCATGGCCCAACAGAGAAAACCTGAGCATGAAAAGACTCCAAAAGATTAAAAATTATTCATTTTAATCCTTAACTTGACCAAAAGGAAAAAAAAAAAAAAAAAAACAAAAACCAAACCTTGCCCTGAAAGTTTGAATTCCTGATGGGAAAGGGAAATTCTCATTGATCTGCAGACTTGGGGAATGTTGTTTTGCAAAGTAATACTTGTGACTGATTATTTTCCTTTTATATGTCTTTTCCATTCAAAGGAGCTCTGTGTTAAGCTGCTAAATGCTTTTTTTTAGGAAGGTTTTGCTTAGTCTGGCCACATCCAGCTCTAAAAGCTGTTCTATAATATATTCCATGTGCAGGGAAAATAAGTCCCACACATGTCTAGTCGAGCTTAAAAAGCAGCTTGGTTTGGGGTGTTAAATTTTAGGTCAGCAAGACATTCACCAGGCCAGGAATTGCATCTCAAGGTTTGCTTAGGACAGAGCACTCAGCTCCTCAAAAAAACCTGATTTTTAACAAATAGGGACAAAATGTTTCTCGAGGGGAGGGCAACATCCCTTTGAAAAACTTCTGTTGGGTGTGACTTTCTCCAAAACGTCAATAATTCTGTACTCGTGTAATTTAAATAATTAATAATTCTGGAGGATCAGGCACAGAAAGCCCAGATCCCAATATTCCCAAGTGTCACTCCTCAAAAATCACACCAACGATGTCAAGCCCATCTCTTTCAGTCCATCCACTTCTTGGTCTTTTTATTATTATTATTATTATTATTATTATTATTATTATTATTATTATTATTATTATTATTATTATTAATTATTATTATTATTATTATTATTATTATTTTATCCAGCATTTACGGAAAATAGAAGACCTAAAACACAAATATTAACGTGAAAGGAATTTTGATGCCTCAGAAAATGCAAAACTTCTGAGAAATATTCCAGGCCACCCTTCCCAGAAAGGACTCGGTAAGTTTTTTTGTGGTGCAAAGGACACGTTTTCCACCGGCAGAGCTTGACAAGAGGAGCAGGGGATGAAGTTTAAAATAGACAAGACACGCTCCTGCGGTTCCCTGACAAAGGGGAATGCTTTTCTCATTAGCAATTAAACCCTGCTAATTCTCATTAGCAAGTTAAACAATCGCCTGGCCGCTAATCATCGACCAACAGGTGAGAGGAGCCTGGGCATGGGCTGCTAAACGGCCCTACAATTGCTCGGGGCTAATTTAGCAGAAGAATTAACCGGCCGAGCCCTGCGGGCTGGTTCCAGGTCATCTCCTATTGTTTCTCCGGGAAACATTTGCGAACAACTCTTTCCACGGCCCGGAAATTCAGGTGGAACATTTCCTTTCACTGGTCCAGCTCTGAGCTCCTGGAGCTCTGCAGGACCTGCATTGCTCTTCTTGTGGTTGTCCCTGAGAAAAGAGCTCAAAGGAAAAGCTAATCCTCGTTTTTGAAACAGCAGTTCCTCTGTGGCCGGTGCTGAAAATCCTCCAGGATATTAAGGAAGCACAGGGAATGTTGTTTAATGTCATAAAGACAGAGCTGTGTTTGAGGGAGGGAGCAATGAGCCTTAAAAACCGTGGAAATACAAGTTCCCTGAATGGGAGAGGAGAAAAGAGGAGAGAAATGCCAAGGTCTGTGAACCAGAAATACCCACAACTCCAGAACTAATGTTTTGCAGAGAGTTCACTGAGTTATCAGCTGATTTCATTAACTACTTTCTCACAGTAAGAGCAATTCTTCCGACGATTGCCCGGAGACACTGGACTGCCACAAACTGTTACAATATGTTCTTGAAAAGAGGTCGGCCAAACAGTCACAAAAATCTTGGCTCAGTGTTTGAAGGAGCAGTGAATGGACTCACCCTAAAGCTGGAGAATTTTCAAGAGGTTCGACAGCACAAATTTAGTTGGTTTGTTTTTTTTTTTCTTCCCCCCCCTCAAGCTATGAGATGAAAACTGAGCATTTCACTGAGAAATGGGGCCACACGTGTTATGCATCAACTCCCTCTGTGCCAGCTCCTGCCTCCCCTGTGATTATTCCCCAGAAATTGGGATGTTGAGAGAATGTACTTACGAGAAGGCAAATGCCACCAAGGCCCCACTGACCACAATGAAGTCCAGGATGTTCCACAGGTCACGGAAGTAGGAGCCAGGGTGGAGTAACAGCCCCAGGTCAATCATCTTGAGAGGAGACACATGGAAAGAAAAGAGTTTTAATAAAACCTGCACCAAATCAGCACTGCCAAGGTACAGGAGAATGTTCTTGATCAAATGACCCTACACAACATGGAAATGCTTGGCCAAGCTGCTCCTTTCTAAGAGGCACAAAGAGCTCTGCCAGAAATTAAGCTCAAAAGTCAATAAACCAGAACCAAAAGCTCAAGAAAAGAGTCCCCACTGCAACCCAGACATGGATTAATCTAGGTGTTATTCTGCATCTCTTTTGTGTCTTGCTCTGACAGTAAAACCTACCCCAGGAATAAATCCTGACTTTATTAGGATTGTGCTTCCTGGAAAGTTGCTGCCCCACAGTCTCAGCAAAGCCTGTCACCCTACTGAGTAAAGTCAAAAGATAAATCCTCAATTTTTTGAGATGTGACAGAGCAGGAATCAGTTGCTGTTAACATTCCAAAAGGAGAAGGGAAGATTCAGACATGTCTCAGAAAGGTCTGTCAACTCCCGTGTCTTTAACCACACACTTCAGGCATTTCTTATCCTCTTACAGAGCCACAGCTACTGAAAATATCTTTATTTTCCTCCATAAATTGTGAGATTAAAGAAACCAGGAGAGCCACTACAGAAGGACATCTGGCTACTTCTGAGAGCTGTTCTCAAGTTAAAGCTTTTCCATCACTGTCACCTCTCCAGGGAGTTCTGTCCTGCTCCCCCCCTTCTCCAGCATCCCAGAAGTAGATGAATGTAAATTTAAAACAGGAGGTGAATCTTTCTGCTTGGAGAAATTCTTACCTTGATCACCATCTCAAAGGTAAAGACACCTGTAAATATATAATCCAAGTATTTCAGAGCCTAAATGGGGAAGAGAAATGTGTGTTAGGAGAGTTTGGTTTGCCACCCGCAGACAAGTAGGTTTGCTACTGATACTTGGAGTATCCTACCATGCTCCACCAAAATAAAAAAAACTTACCTGGTTTAACTTCCTCAGGCTCTGCTCTAGCAGGAGATCTTAGGACAATGCCCGATCCCTGGGAGTGTCCAAGGCCAGGTTGGACAGTCCTTGGAGCAACCTGGGATAGTGGAAGGTGGCCCTACCCATGGCAGGGGGTGGAACGGGATGAGCTTTAAGCTTTTCCCAGCCCAAACCATGCTGTGATTCTCTGATTCTGGGTGAGGCCTGGCTGGTGACCAGAGAAGCTTTTCCCATTGCTGAATTGTGTCCCAGCTTCTCCACACAGGTCATATCAGTGATTTCCAAGTTCTGAAACTCAGATGTGGTTGAAGCAGCAGAAAGGGACAGGAACTGTGAGCATTTTATCCTCCAGCTGGGAGGGACCCACAAGGATCATCCAGTCCAACCCTCAGCCCTGCACAGGACCATCCCCAAGGGTCACCCCCTGTGCCCCAGAGGATCATCCAAACCCTCCTGGAGCTCTGGCAGCCTTGGGGCTGTGCCCACTGCCCTGGGGAGCCTGTTCAGTGCCAACCACCCTCTGGGGGGAGAACCTTTTCTTAACCTCCAGCCTATCTGGAGAGTGGCACAAGCACATTTGAGTGTTCCCAACACGAGCTCTGGTTTTTCGCTGTGTCATCCTTCGGGGACGGGAACGGACAGTCCACGTGCCGGGAGGAGCAGAGCAACGTTTCTCTGCCCATGTTGGTTGGTACTCACATCATTTCTGGGTGACTCAGCTTGGACAGGGTCTTCTGCAGCCAGGGCAATGCTGCTGAGGGCGATGACGATCAGGATGACCATCTCGAAGTAGCGCAGGTTGACGATGTAGTGGAAGAGCCGCCGAATCCTGCAGGCAAAACAAGCACAGGGGAAGGGTTTGTCACAGTGGCACGACAGGCTGGCACAGGGACAGGGTTCCTCAGGAGCACGACCTTTAGGATTTTTGCCACAGTAAGGGTAATAAAATAAAAAAACCCATGAGCGACGGGTTGAAATTCTGGTTTGCAACAAACGTGGGGTGAGATTTAAAGTAAGATTTAAACATCCCTGCACTGCTCCCTGCAAAGCAAAGACATCTCTTTATCTCTGTATTTATCTATTTCTCTCTCTCTCTCCACCCATCAAAAGGGCACTGAGAGCTTCCAAGCCTTCAGACTCGATTCTGCAAATTCCTCAGGAACACCACCTTTAGGATTCCTGTTAGAGTGAAGGTAATACAATAAAAACCACGAGCAACGGGTTTAAATTCCAGTTTGCAACAGATCTGTGGTGAGATTTAAGGTCAGAGATTTAAACATCCCTGCACCACTCTCTGCAAAGCAAAGACATCTATTTATCTCTCTATTTATCTCTCTATTTATCTCCCTATTTATCTCCCTATTTATCTCCCTATCTATTTATCTCTCTATTTCTCTATTTTTCTCTCTCTCCATCTGCCAAAAGGGCATTGAGAGCTTTCAAGCCTTCAGACCTGATTCTACAAATTATGTTTATCTCCTCCCCTGCCCTTCTCCCTTTGAACCCCCAGGTTAACATCCTGCGAGTTCAAAACAAGGTTGGAAATCCTTTTAATATCAACTAATCCCTTTAAAACTGAGACACAGGCACTTGGAGCCTCAGCTGAAACTGCCTTTGTGGCTGAGTATTATTCCTTCCAATCTCTCCCTTGCCAAGTATCTCTGCCTTCACTTTAAGGTACCCTTTCTAAGCTGCACAAATACTTTACAGTAATATATTTGATTACTTTACCCATAATCTTTTTATTCACAAATCGTGCCCAAGAAAAGTGACAAATGCTTCCATCTCTAAGCAATCCAAAGCTATTCACAAATTTCAGCTAATAACTCTATCTGACCACAGTTCACAAGTCCTTAACTGCACACAGAGCTCTACATTTGCACCGTATTTGTCAGCTGAATAAAGGACTTGGGTTCTGCCTGGGAATCAAATTACATATTTAACTCAGCAACAACTTTTATCTGAGAATGTGTTTTCAGCTGCTATATCCCATTTTCTCCAAGCAAATATCTGAGGAGTCAGAATTCAAGTCTGTTTTTTTCACATCTACTTCCCGTATTCCCTCTCCTTGGCTTGCTAATGGATTCAGAATGAAAAAAAGAGCGACAAATACCAGGGAAAACAGATTTGATAGAAAATAACCCGAAGAGAAGTGCTTTTGTAGATCCCTTAACTCTGGTTATCAATCTGACAGGGGAAGATTATCATCTACGTGGCTCCCTGAATCCACAGAAGGGAAAGGCAACATTTTCCATAACATTTGTAACTGTAATTCTTGAGAGAAAAAAAAAAAAAAAAAGCTCAATCCATCAAAGAAACAACAAGGCCCTATTTTTAGACCTTCATCATTCACAACCAGCAGCGGGATGGCGGGAGCGTTTGTAAACTGCCAGCGGGGCTCGAGAAATCACTTTGCAGCCACGGCTGCTCTCAGAGGGTGGTGGCTCTTGGAAAGTAATGCATTTTATTTAATGCATTTTATTTATGCTTCTCTGCACTGTTTTTGCCCCCTGGCAGCACCCGGGTCGTGCATCCCCCAAGATGGGATGTGTCAGCGTTAGAGCGAAGCTTCCTCCCCCAGAAAGCAGAAGGATCTCTCTGGAGAATTTACCACCAGCCAAAACACCTGAGGGCATCCAGCTGGGGCTGCATCTTGCCCAGAGGAGGAAAAACAAGTCGCTGACAGTCCTTGAGTTTGGTCTTTGTCTTGTTATTCCCTCTTGGCCCTGTGTTATAACGCGTTTTCTCTCCCAGTGAACGTGGGTTCTTTTGGTGCAGCTTTTGGGGGACTGGGGGGTGTGAGCTGGAGAAAACTGCAGGGCAACTGAAACAACACAGCAAATGCTGCACTGGGGGGCTCAGGAGGTCGTAACTGTAGGATGAGGTGAGAGGAAATGAGCAGATATATGGAACAAAAAATTCTTGCTTCTTCTCTGTCCACCCCTTCTGGGCCGGGGACCATCTTGCTTCCCACCCAGCAGTGCTGCCTTAGCAGACATTTTGCAGCTAAAGCTCATTTTTGGTGGTCACTCCCCAATAAAAAGGCTTGAGCTACCAAATATTAGGGAAGTACTATGTCCTTATCCAGCTAGACAAGTTTCATAATCCTAATTTGGCTCCCCAGGGCAGTGGGCACAGCCCCAAGGCTGCCAGAGCTCCAGGAGGGTTTGGACAAGGCTCTGAGGGACAGGGTGGGATTGTTGGGGTGTCTGTGCAGGGCCAGGAGCTGGACTGATTATCCTGGTGGGTCCCTCCAGCTCAGGATATTGTGTGATTCTACGACTTTATTCAGCCTGTCCAGCGTCTGACGTCAAATATGAACTCGTTTTGTCCCACTGACAGTACAGACAGCTGGGATGTCACAGTCCTGAGGAGCAGGAGGTGTAGGAGGACTCATCTTCTCTCAAATCGAGCTGCCAAATAAAGGCCTGAGTTCTCCTTTGGTACCTGAGCATAAACCTCAGAGAGAAACTCCAGGATCTACACCACATCTACCCGAGCCAGAGGGAAACAACCACCTCTGCTCCTCGGAGATCTCCAGCTTGGCTGAAGTTTTAAACTCCCTAAAAATGACTCACAGCCCTTCCTGCTACAATTATTACAACCCCTGCTGCTCCCCCCTGGTCCTGCAGCCCCCCAGAGCGACACACTCAGCGTTCACAGGCCATGAGCACGAAGCTGAGCACGAGGCAGAGCCGCCTGGAGCGGAGGAGATGCCGTAAATCCCAACAGATCCCACCAGCTGCGCTCTCAGCCTGGGCAAAGGAAAAACAGCCGTGTTTTCCCACAGGTTCAAGGTTTGCACTGATGTGAAGGTGCCAGGATGGAAAGAACAGGGAATTCCAGCTAAGGAACCTGCAAGAATTTGCTGTCAGGACCAATCTCCCCGACATGCTCCTCCGGGTATCTTTTCCCAGCGACAGCCCGAATTCCCAGCCTTTGGTGATTTCTGTGAACAAACTGCCCGCCTGAGGGTCAGCAGGGCAGTTTGGATCTGCCTAAAGCATCCTCTTTTCCCAGTTCATTTATATTTATTTTTTAATATTTATTTTTATTCATGGTTATTTTCCCCTGGCAGTTTATTCCCCAGCTGAACGGCAGCGTCCGGCCCACATATTTAATATTATTTAATATCTAAATGTGTTTGACTGGCAGAGGCGGAGATAAAAGTGATGTCATTGCTCTGAATAACCAGTTCCTGCCACCCAAAAGTGGAGTTAGAAGGACTCACGGGTTTGTGGGGCTCAGGATGAACATGGAACTGTAAGGCAAGATTGGTTTAGGCCCATTTTTCGTCAAGTCATCAACGTCTTTCTTCTCCTCTGTTTTGCTCTCAAACTCCACGTTGTTCACTGAAATGGGAATTGGAGGGGAGAGAAAGGAGAGAGTTAAAATTGCATCCACAGTGTTCCCACAGGAGGCTCCTGCAACAGCTGGATATGCAAACAGTGCAGCTGGGAGAGCAAACAGCCTTTGGATATGTTGATTAAATGTGATGAACAATCATTTGATCATTATCCCTGCTACTTACACACAGTTCTACCCCACAACTGCTGTGCTGATGAGTAGTGGATCAGAAACAGCCAGGAAATGAAGCTGCTCAGTGCAGACAGACAAAGAAACCAGGCACTCATTTATCCAAGAGCTGCCAAAGTGGGGCTGGAAAACCCTTTTCAAACAGCACAAATTATTAGGGAGAGAGGATCAGCGAGGGATCCTTGGGAAGTGAACAAAAAGCAGAATGTCTGAGCAGCCTCATAATCCTGTGTCTTTTGCCACAGAGCAGGAGCAAGGTTGGCTTTGGAATGTGTAGAAGTGCAAATTCATAGATGAGATTTAATAATTTTGGGGGCTAAAACTGCTGAACTTCCCAGCATTAGGAAAAGAGACCTGGAAGGGGCTTTCTGGAGCCCCTGGATCTGTGCCTGCCTCGTGCAGCTCATTTTTGCCACAGCTGTGTGAAAGCTGTTGAGCTTCACCTCCCATCAGGTTATTAACTTGCACACCTCCTTCTCTAAGATTGTTCCAAACCCCACTCCCAAGGGTTGGGAATTTTTCAGTTTTCATCCTGAGTTTACTTGCAGTGGGTTTATGGGATAATTTACTGAAGATCATTTCCAATATATGAACTGGAAAATGTTTTATGCCGCAAATACTCTTCTTAGGCAGATACTCACCCATTCACTCCCAGGACCTGGAGTCCACAATCCCCACCCCCTTGGAATGTGCCAGGTGCAGGGCTTTTATCACTTTTTATTTTATTCTGCAAGGAAATGACAGTTCCTTGTGTGTGAGTGACATGTTCAATAAACTCCTTATTGTATCTCCAGCCAGATAGTGAGGAAATGGGCAGGACAGATAAACTGTGATTGGCAGGAAGTCAGCGTTGCAATATAGTAAAATTACCATTTAAGAAGAAAAAAAAAAGGAGAAAGAAGAAGGGAAAAAAGAAAAAAAAAAAAAAAGACAAGTCTTGTGGTTGACAACACAGTGAAAAAGCTCCCAGAGACCCTGCTTTTGGTTGTGCCCCTTGGAAAGCAGAGTCCTGACAGCCTGAAGGCTCAACTGGACCTCTTGGAGGTGACACTGCAATTTTCCTTGGCATCCCTACTCTCAAGGCTATTCCTGCTGTGCCAGGGATCAGCCCCTGATGGTGGCCGGGGGTCTTCAGGGCACACCATGGGCACAACGGTCTCGGGATCATCTGGAAAACTAAATCTACACTTACAGACCCAAAGCAAAGAGCTGTGGAGAAGGACAGGCTCAGTCCTTCTTGGGATCTGCTCCAGCTGAGGTGCAGAGGATTGCCCAAAGCTGAGGAATGGCCCAGCCTGCAGGAACCTGGAGCAGCAGGATCACCCAGGATGCTGGGATGGCTGTGAGGCCACGAGGACCTGCTGTTCCACACTGAACCAGCCAAGAAGTGTGAATCCATCCTGAGGGCCTGAATGCAATGCCACCACCTCCCCTGGCCTTTGCTGGGGGGGTCTGTGGCTGGTTAGGCCCCCAGGATGCCAGAGGAACCACAGCCCATCCCTGCTGGAGCAGGAGTTGGCAGCACAGCAGCAGAGGAAGGGGACAAAGCAGAGGACCTGCTGCTGTGCTCACCTCAGGCTGGTTTGCTGCACCAGCTGCTGATTTTCCTGCCCAGCCCTCGGTTTCTACATTTTCTTGGTTTTCTTGCTCCTTCATCTTTCTCTTCTGCAGAACCAGGGTGTGCTCTGGGGGAGCCATCTCCAGGGAACCTCAGGGGGTGTTTTCCAGAGCCACCAGCTTACCCAGGAACCCATTCTGGGGTACCTGCAGGCTGCTTGAATTGTGGCATTGCTGGTGGCCAGGAGAGACACCAGCTGACCCAAGAACCCAGGCTGTCTGAGTTGTGGATCCCATATCAGCAGGTTCTCCTCTCTGCCTCTTGTGAGGATGCCGGTGGCCAGGAGAAGCCCCCCCACCCAGTGTGTGCTGCCCCCTCCTCCAAAAGTTGGCTCTTTCCTGGCAATTCCCTGACTGAAAAAGCCTGGAGACACGGGCACTCACTTGGTATGACAGTGGTTTCCCCTGGTGGGGCCGTGATGGTGACGGGGATGTTCACAGTGGTGGTTTTGTCCAGGGGGGGTTGAATCATCCGCGTCACGTTCTTCTGGTTGTCGGCGTCTTCTGGCTGCTCAGGCACCTTCTGCAGGTAAGTGCTGGGCAGGGTGTGCACAGGGACACTCACACTCCCACTGGCCTCGATCTCACACTGGTTCTCCCTGAGGCAGAAGAGCAGGTTTTGGTAAATGTGGCGCAGGAAGGATTCAGAGAACACGTGTGTCTGACCCTGCACCCCTGTGAAACCTCAGGGTTGGGGTTTCACCTCTGGGTTTCACAGACTCTTCTCTGCCCTTTGCAGAAAAGCCACAGCCTGCAGGACAACTGGCTGATAGCACAGGATGGGGCCTTTCCCTCTGAGACCTGCTGGGCCAACATCCAAGCACAACATTAAGATGGACTGTGCCACTGAGTGTCGCTTTGTTCAGTTTAATGAGCCTCATAACTGAGCTTCATAAAGGCCCACGTGGCCCTGGCATGGAGCAGTGGCATTAACTCCCCAGCATCAGCTGGCTGCTGAATGAAGGCTGACATTCTGCTGCTTGTTGCTCTCCTGAGGCCTTATTTAAATGTGGTGGTTCTCTTTTGCCCTCCTGAACCGCTCTGTAACGCTGCTGTCAGCAGCTAAAGAGCTCCTGCTTTCCTCTGCAGCAGCAGCTCCACTTCAGTGAGCTGGAAAGGGAGCCTGTGCACATGAGCAAACTAAACAGCATGCAAAGTGTTTTGAAATTCATCTGAAAGGAAGATAATATAGACAGGAAAATTATTATCTCGGTGCCACTCACAGCTCTCCACGGTGACATGAACTCTATTCTAAAGAATCCCAGTGCAATTTCTTTTCCATTGGACTAATAAAGCTGAAAAGGCAATCTATCCTTCTTTATTAACTACTCCAAATGCTCCACCAGTACTATTTTTCTCATTTGACTTACATAAGAATTAAACCAAATGGGAGACATCGTTGTTCTTAATGGAAGGAGCCACGTGCTGGAACAACTGGTGGTGCAGCTGACAGGGCTCAGCATTAAAACAGAAGATCAAAGGGCTGTAAGCAAGACTGGGGGTAATTTTAAAAGATGCCCCTCAGAAACTTCTTTCAGAGGCTGTAAAATTCTCAGTTCTGTGTTATGCCCTAGAGGGTCTGTGGGTATTTGCATCAAGGATGTTTCCTTCCTTAAACGTGGTTCCTGTGGACAGAAATCAGCTTTGGGAGCCTCTGATTGAAGCAAAACAGCACTGCAGGTTATGGTGGAAGGTGGGGTGAGCACAAGGACCAGAGGGAATGCCATGGGGAGGGGAATAAGTAATTTCCTGAAACACTTATTTGCTATCATGGCCCCTGAGCCATCCCAGGGGTGAGTCTGTCCTGTCCAGCCTGGTCTTGGACACTTCCAGAGATCCAGGGGCAGCCACAGCTTCTCTGGGCAACCTGTGCCAGGGCCTCCCCACCCTCACTGTAAAAAAATACCTTCCCAACATCTCATCTATCCCTGCCCTTTGGCAGTGGGAAGCCATTTCCCCTTGTCCTGTTCCTCCATCCCTTGTCTCCAGTCCCTCTCCAGCTCTCCTGGAGCCCCTTTAAGCCCTGGAAGGGGCTCTCAGGTCTCCCTGGATCCTTCTCTTCTCCAGGTGAACCCCCCCAACTCTCCCAGCCTGGCTCCAGAGCAGAGGGGCTCCAGCCCTTGGAGCATCTCCGTGACCTCCTCTGGACTTGCTCCATCAGGTCCACACTCTTTCTGTGTTGGAGGCCCCAGATCTGGACACAGGGCTCCAGGTGGGATCAGAGTAGTTCCCAAGGCACGAATCCGAACGAAATCCACTTACTTGGGCTGGTGGTTCCGGTGCTCCTTCTCCGCAGCCTCCGCCTCCTTCTCCCCGTTCTCCTTCTCCACCGACTCGTAGGTGGACAGGGCCCTGTTCCTGAGCCTGTGCCGCCTGTGGGGCTCCTCCCCGTTCTCCCCCTTGGGCTCTCCATCCCTGTTGCCAGAGCGGGACCCTCCGCGGTGCCGGGAGCGCCGCTCTCCGCGGGCGCCGTTGGCGGTGCCGTTGCCATCCTTGCCCTGGCGCTCCGTGGAGTGCCGGTGCGTGCGGTGCCTGCGGTGCTCCTTCTCCCCCCCTTCGTCCACCGAGCCCCGCCGGTGGTGCCTCTTCCCCCCTTCCTGCCCCCTGTTCCGCTCGCTTTTCCCTTCCTTGCTGCCACCCTCCACCTCCTTGCTGCGGCTCCGGTGCTGCCGGTGCCGCTCCTCCTTGTTGGGCACGGCGGGCTCCGCGCTCTCCTCCTTGGGCGCGTCGCCCTTCTCCTGCTCGGCCTGCTTCTCCTTCTCCTTCTCCCGGTGCCGGTGGTGCTTCCGCGGGGCTTCTGCCCCATCGGCGGAGCTGCCCTTGGGGTGCTCCTGCACCTCCTGCACGTCCCCAGGGCTCAGCTTGCTGATGTTGTTCCTGCCCTCGCTCCTGGGCTCCACCACCAGCGGCCGGTCCAGGTGGGTCTTCATGTCCGGCCTGATGTGCAGGGTGGTGGCGTAGCGGACCCGCTCCTCGGGGTCCAGCTCGTTGTACAGGGCCTCGCAGCTGGCTCGGAAGTTGTGCATCCGGATCTGGCTGGTCCTCTGCTCCCACACCGACTTGGATTTGGAGGAGTTCTGCTGCTTGCTGAGGGAGGGAGGGAGGGAAGGTGAAAAGTGAATGCCTGAATTTACGCCGATTCCCTGAGCAGCAACCAAAAAAAAAAAACAAGGGGATTTTCAGCTGAGGTGGGGAATTAGAGGGTTGAACCAAAGGAATTGCAGGAATGGAGAGAGAATGGCTGGCGGAGAACATGAGCAGGGAAAGCCAGCGGGATCACCGGTGTTAGTTTGCCCACACACGCGTAAGGCACCCTGGAAAGTAGTTCTCCTGATTTCTACAACGTGGAAGCATCAGGTAGAGGCTGAAGGATTAAAGTGTCAGCACAGAAATCACACACCCCAGCCAGAGCTTTGAAACAGCCCACAAAGCTTCTCCACAATTAACAGCACCTTTTCCCCACCTGGAAACACCTGGATGAGCAAATTAGTGATGAGCAAGAGCAGTTAGACTGGCAAGAGGAGTGAGGGGAAGTCTCTGAAGTCCAGCCCCGGCCCTGCACAGACACCCCAACAATCCCACCCTGTCCCTCAGAGCCTTGTCCAAACCCTCCTGCAGCTCTGGCAGCCTTGGGGCTGTGCCCACTGCCCTGGGGAGCCTGTTCAGTGCCAACCACCCTCTGGGGGAAGAACCTTTCCCTGAGATCCACCCTGAGCCTGCCCTGACACAGCTCCAGCCATTCCCTGGGGGCTGTCCCTGCTCACAGGGAGCAGAGATTGGAGCTTTCCCTCATGAGGAAGATGCAGACCCTGATGAGGTCTCCTCTGAGTCTCCTTCTCTTCAGCTGAAGACACCAAGTGACCTCTTCTGCTCCTCTCAAGGCCCCTCCAGACCCTTCACCCTCTCCATAGGCCAAGATGGAGATGAAGTGGGAACACCTTTATCCCTTGAGACACCTGTCCTCTCTGTCTGTCCCCTGTTATGGTGACATCTCCACTGGCATTGCCTCAGTCCTTGGATTTGTCAGCACAGCACTTGGTTTCTGACCACCACACACAAAGGGCTCACCTACCCAGCCAGGGTAGGAAGGGAAGACTTTTCCCTTCCCTCCTAAAGACTGCAAATCAAAATCTGCTCTTGCATGACATCAAAGTAAACCCTCTGCCTTCCAGTGTGGCATTCTGGATTTAGCCTGGTGGAGGATCAGCACCCACGTTTTTCCTTGATGAAGCTCCTTCTAAAGAAGACAGGAAAGCCATTTCCCTTCCACCAGCCTGCTCAGACATCCCCACGTGCCAAATATCAGCCTGACCTCTGCACTTGTGGTGCAGCACCTCTGGTGCAGAACACAGAGCCCGCACGGGAGGAACATGCACCTTCCTTATGCACTTTCTGGGCTCCCCTGACAGTAGAAAAAGCAGCTTTTGCGTGTCTGTGAGCTGGTTTGGACTGGCTGGGTGTGTCTCTGTGCACAGGCCCCG
>NW_020957197.1:40298-43383 GCF_003031625.1 Empidonax traillii | reverse complement strand
CCCCCCCCCCCCCCCCCCCCAGCATCCAAGTCTAAGGGTACCCCCGGGCAGGGGAAGGACGTGGAGATGTTGAAGGGAGTTTAGAGGAAGCCACCGGGATGATTGCAGGGGTGGAGCGGCTTCCCTGCGGGGAAGAGGCTGGGAGAATTGGGGTTGTTCAGCCTGGAGCGATGTAATTGCAGCCTTCCAATACCTGAGGGGAGCCTTCAAGAAAGGCTTTTTGCAAGGGGGTGTAATGACAGGACGAGGGTGAATGGATCCAAACTAAGGGAGAGTAGGTTTAGATTAGGCGTTAGGAGGAAGTATTTTGCTGTGAGGGGGGTGAGGTGCTGGCACAGGTTGCCTAGAGAAGTTGTGGATGCCCCATCCCTGGAATTGTTCAGGGCCAGGCTGGTTGGAGCTCTGAATTAGTGGAAGGGGTCCCTGTGCATGGCACAGGAGTTGGAATGGGATGATCTTTAAGGTCCCTTCCAACCCAAACCATTCTGTGATTCTACGATTGCCAGCAGGTCCTCTCTGCTCAGCAGTGGTGAGGTCACACCTGGAGCACTGTGTCCAGTTCTGGGCTCCCCAGGACAAGGCAGACATGGACATACTGGGGAAAGTCCAGTGAAGGGCCGTGAAGATGATGAAGAGGCTGGAGCACCTCACAGATGAGGAAGGGCTGAAAGAACTGGGACTGTTCAGCCCGGAACAGAGAAAGCTCAGGAGGATCTTATCAGTGTGTGTAAATACCTAAGGGAAGGTACAAAGAGGACAGAGCCAGGCTCTCTGAACATTAGGACACAATTTTTTCACCGTGGGTGACCAAGCACTTGCACAGAGTGAATAAAAACAAATAAAAGTGAATGTTGCAAAGAAGGCAAAAGGATACAGCTGTGTGACAGTGTAGCAGAAATTGAATACTAATCTTTTTTCAATTAGAACAAAGGAACCTTGAAAATAATGCTGAAAGATGACATGGTTTTGTGAAGTTGACAGTAGAGAGGCATAAAGGCCTGATATAGTTAAACATTTCCATTCTGTGCTTGGGGAAAAAGACAAATGTTGCAGGCACACTGCATGATGATGAAATACATTTCCACAGTTCTTAAGTAAATACCGGCCAAATAGCAGATATCAATGTGGTTTTGCTTTAAGTCAGGTAGGTGCTTAGTTGAATATTTCCCAATTAGCACTGATAGGAATAGGTTTGAATGTCAAAAATTTTCCACTTTTTCCAATGAGATGGTTCAGCCTCACAATGTGGATTTTGGAGAAGTAATCGAATATTTGTATATATGAGTTCACTTACTGGTTCAATCAAGTCTAAGCAGGGGTTTATGGAATATATTTCTCATCAAGTCAACTTGCTGGTTTCTCTTCTGTGATTCAAAATCCGGTTAACGAAGATTTAAAGTCCCTTGCAGATTTGCCAGGTTAGGACATGATTACACGTGGCAAAAGCATTGCTGGAGCTGTATCTGGGTCAATAAAAGGTTTTGTTGACTTTGGCTCACGTCTAAATGTGAGGAAGCAGTCCCTGTGCCAGCAGAAACGCTGCTCCTGAGGGTGGATCCAAGGGGACTCTCCTGGCCTGGCTTTCCTGGCACAGAGAGCCTGTCCTGGAGAAGGCTCCTGTGTGAGGCTGACTCAGTTCTACGTGTTCAGGAGTTGTATCAACCCCAAAAAAAACCTGCCCACAACTGAGGAAGTCCTGAGGAAGATTGTCAGCTGGAGGTGTGTGGTGAAGAGAGGTTACCTGGGATCTGAGTGTCAGCATGGAGATAAGAAAATGTGATTTATTGTAACAGGGTAAGATGAAAGCCTGTACACCTGGAAAGAGTGTGTGCACTGAAATGTAGCTCCTTCCCAGGAAACAGGGACTATAAATAATCTACAAAACTCGTGAGAAAAAAAACCCAGATGGGTCTAAAAAACTCATGCAAATATCTGCTCACTTGGCAAAAAAAGATGATTTCCTGGATTTGGCTATGAGGAAATAGTGAGTACACCTGCAGATTCTGCATTAGGCCGGTATTTGGCACAATTTGAATCCTGTGTGCAAGTTGTGTGACAGTAATTGAGGAAACACAGAAAAACTTGGGAAGAAGAGCTTCAGGAATTAATTCAAAATCATGGTGATCATGCACTTCATTCATGTAAGAGAGGGCAGTGACATCATGCTCCAAAAGAAAATAAGCCAACATTTCCTGGTGTAATGCCACTGCCATTTAAGCCTGACCTAACACTGAGCCTGCCTTTTCAAGCAGACCCAAAAATGAGTAATCCAAAGGCATCCACTGACAGGCCAAAGTGCTGGTTGGTGCCTTTGAAAAGCTCAGTGCCAACACTAACAGGGGTTTTACTGTGTTATGCCCATGGATCTTCTCTACTCCAGTGAATCAGTTTCATCAACTTGGTAACTCAAGATATTTTGGCAAGTAAATGAAATCTTTGTGTAGCAGGGACATGTGAATGATCTGTGTCAATAACAAGCACAACTTTGTCCTTTTGTACTTGTCCAGAAAGAGATTTTCAGGCATGTCTGCAAAATGAGCAGTGAAGTTGAACAGCAGGGAGGAGAAAAAAACCCAAACCTGTCTAGTCCGGCCTAGTCCTGGCAGAGCACACCTAAAACTCTGCATCAGTAAACAGTCTCCTACTGGGGCTGACTCTTGCCTCTGAATAAAAGGTGGCTTTAACAGCTGAATAATCCCATTCTGCACATCCAGGCCTGTGCCTGCTGTGACAGTCCAGTATTGCTGAGGGCTTGTTCTAAGCCTAGAGGGGTGTAAATGCTTTTCCAGCCCTAAGAAAAAGCTTCTGTCAGAGCCTGGATTCTAAATGCAAAATAAATACCAGATCCCCGCTCTCCAGCTCTGGGCTGTGCCAGCTTTTCCCAGCTTGGGCAGCTTTGGAGTTGCCCCAGAGGTGACACCGTGCCCAGACGTGCAGACAGGGAACGTTTCAAATAAATCAGGGAATTCCGTGCTATTAAATTCACCACTGCAAAATGCCTTCTGGATGTCCAGGTGGGAAAAGCACCTGAGCAGGGCAGCAAAGTGGCAAGGACCAGATTTAGACTAGAAAAGACACTCTGAGA
>NW_020957197.1:0-40116 GCF_003031625.1 Empidonax traillii | reverse complement strand
TCTGTCAGAGCCTGGATTCTAAATGCAAAATAAATACCAGATCCCTGCTCTCCAGCTCCGGGCTGTGCCAGCTTTTCCCAGCTTGGGCAGCTTTGGAGTTGCCCCAGAGGTGACACCGTGCCCAGACGTGCAGACAGGGAACGTTTCAAATAAATCAGGGAATTCCGTGCTATTAAATTCACCACTGCAAAATGCCTTCTGGATGTCCAGGTGGGAAAAGCACCTGAGCAGGGCAGCAAAGTGGCAAGGACCAGATTTAGACTAGAAAAGACACTCTGAGAGAATCCCAGGATGGTTGGGGTTGGAAGGAACCTCTGGAGATCATCCAGTCCAACCCCCCTGCCGAGCCAGGGTCACCTGGAGCAGGTGACACAGGAACGCGTCCCGGTGGGTTTGGAATGTCTCCAGAGGAGCCTCCACGTCCTCCCTGGGCATCCTGTTCCAGTGCTCTGCCACCCTCCAGGGAAGGGAAGTTCTTCCTCACGTTGAGGTGGAACTCCTTGTGTTTTCGTTTATGGCCATTGCTCCTCGTCCTGACACCAAACAGTGTCTGGCACCATCTCTTGGCATCCACCTTGGAGATATTTATGTGCGTTGACGAGATCCCCTCTCAGCGTTCTCTTCTCCAGACCAACCAGGCGCAGCTCCCGCAGTGTCTCCTCACACGGGAGATGCCGCAGACCCCTCCTCACCTCTGTGCCCTCCGCTGGACCCGCTCCAGCACCTTCCCGTTTCTCCGACCAGGGCACAGCCGCGGACACCGTTAACCTCCCCCAGTCTCGGTGTCACCCGCTGTTAACTCGCCGCTTCCCGTGTTTTGAGGGGCGACACCCGAGTGTCCCCCCGGCCGAGGCGGCACAGACACAGCGCGGCGGTGGCGCCGCGTGCGGCCACCGGCCGAGCCGCGCGCTGGGGCCGCCGAGCCAGCAGCATCCCGACCCCATTCCCCCCTTTCCCGCCGCGGCCAAACCCCTTCCCGTTCCGTTCCTTTCCCTTTCCCCTCCCCTTCCCCGCCCCATTCCCGTCCCTCTTCCCCTTCCTCGCCACTTCCGCCTCCGCAGGTCCCGGTGACCCGCCCGCCGCCAGGTCCCCGCACGGGGCTGCCCCTCGCGCCGCCTGACCGCCGCCGCTCGCGAAGCGCCGCTCCGAGCCGCCCGCAGCCGCCGCCACGCCGCACCTCAGCGGCTCAGCCCTTCCCTCCTCGCCGGGGCGCGGCGCGGCGGGCCCGGCCGGCGCGGCGCGGGCTCGGCCGGTGCGGGGCCGCGGCTCGGGCGGCGCGGCGGGCGGCCCCGCGGCCGTGAGGGGAGCGGCGGGCGGGGGCCTCGGCGGGGCGGCGGAGGCGGCGGGCGGGCCGGACGGGCCCATGTCGGCACCGGGCACAGGTACGGGCGAGCCGGGGGTGAGGGCAGTGCGGCCCCGCGAAGGCGTCGGGACGGCGCAGGGGCCTGGCGGGGCCGCGGGGAGAGGGGTCCCGGGGGGCCCCGGGGGGCCGGAGGGGGTCGGGGCGGGGAGGGCTCGGGCGGCGGTGCCGGAGGGCACGGGGAGAGGGCAGAGGGTGCTGCTGCTGCTGCTGCCCGGCGGGAAGGGCGGCGGGAGCGCTGGGAGCGGGCGTTGGGGGCCGGGAGCGAGCGGGGCCGTTCGGGGCCCCGTTGTGGCCGCCGTTTGCCGGTGCACGGCGCGTCCCCGCGGGCCTGGCAGCGGAGCGCCCTGTCCCGGGACGCGGGGAGGCGAAAGGAAAAGCGCCCGGCTGCTCGCCAGGCCGGGCCGAGCGTGGGGCAGCGCCGTGGAGTTGTGTCAGAGGGGATATCGGGAAAGGGTTGTTCCACAAGAGGGTGGTCGGGCACTGGAACAGGCTCTCCGGGGCAGCGGTCACAGCACCAAGCCTGGCAGAGCTCAAGAAGTGTTTGCACAACGCTCTCGGGCACACGGTGGGATTCTTGGGGCTGTCCCGTGCAGGGCCAGGAGCTGGACGGATAATCCTTGTGGGTCCCTTCCAGCTCAGGATGTTCTGTGGGTCTGTGAACCTTCCCTGCCAGTGCACAGGGGGCTCCTCCCTCTGCACTGTGGTTTCCTGCTCTGCTCCTCATCTCATCTTCCAAAACTTGTGGCTGAGTTTATTTTCTCCTCGTTGACCAGGGTATTTCTCTGATGCACCTTCCCTTGCTTTGAGAGAACCCTGGTTGCATTTCATTCCTTGAAACTTTTAACTTTCCAGTGGTGTGATGATAACCAGCGACGGAGGAGTTTGTTGCTCTGTCAGGTTTTTCAGATGGTCAGAAGTGGGGACACCTTGCCCATGTTCTTCATCTCCCTCATCTCTTCCATGGTAGAGCAGCTGCAAAAAGGACTGTTTATGTGACCAATTTTATTTCCAGTGGCAGTAAAAAGAGAACATGAAAAATCTCAGTGTGTTTAATTTACTAGAGCTGTATTTCTTCCCCCTCTATGTGTGTTCGCAAGGATTGAGGTTCTGGGTCATATTAATGCAGACTGCGAGAACAGACTTTTTATTGCCTTGAAAAGATTGATTTGAGGGCCACAGTGTTGGTGTTTATCCTTTATTCTGAATTGTGACTGGGTTAACGGTGCTGAATACTTTATATAACTCTAGTTTCCTTGAGAGTAAGTACAGAGATGCTTTTTCTTTAACGTTGCTTCTGCATTTCAAGACCCAGTTCTGAAGTTTGTGAGCCCAGAGTATCATGAACCCAGACCCATCACTTTTTCAAATTCCCAGAATGATATGAAGTTAAAAAAAAAAAGTAGAAATTTAGGTACACTAAGAATGTCTTAACCACAAATGAGATAAGGTGTGTCAAATATTGGAAAATTAGGAGAAGTAGATGTCTCTGAAAAAACAGTGTCTGTAGGCACTGAAACTCAGAAGGAATGTTAAGGCATGAGAGTGTCACTGCAGGAACGGGCTGCCAAAGGCACGGGGATGTTGGGCTTGTCTCTTTTTTTCTCAGCCCTTCCTAACTTTCAGCTGTGAGTGCTGGTTCGTCCTGTTGGCCAATGGAGTACCTGTCATTATTGTGCCTTCTCATCAGCCCGTTCCTATAAACACGAGGTACTGAATAGAACTTCTCTTAATGTTTCTGTTCCATCCCCTTACTTTGAACCAAACTGTGGCTTCAGCCTAATTCCCTCTGGAGAGGAGACCCAGGCGAGCCTGCTGTCCTTCTGTTTCCACTTTTCCCTGCTTCCCACATCTTTTGAGCCTTCTAGCCAGATTCTGTCCAGCGGGGAAGATGTTCTGAAGGTCTGAGCAGATGTTGTGATAACTGGCAGCTGAGGGGAAGTGGCGAGGTCTGGCTCAGCGTTCCCTGCCCAGGGAAGGGCGATGGATGCGCTCCCGGCACAGCTCTGGGGCAGTTCTGCCCCGTCTGGCAGCGGAGGCTCCAGGCTGGAACAGCCCGTGGGCTCAGGGGGCAGCCCGCGTGTGGCTCCCAGGTATCGACCGCTCCGCCTCCTGCTGCCCGCGGTGGGGGGTGGCGCAGGCACAAAGGAGCTGGCAGAGCCATCGGAAAGGTTTGGGAGATAAGGAGCTGTACACGTAGCAGGCAGTTACAATGCTGTATCACACCTGTTCTGGGACACACGACAGGAATCTGCTGTAAACAAGATTTTTTTGGTCACCAGTGTTCATGGGGAAAAAACCGTGGATAATCCTGCCCTGCGGTCTAAATCATAATGTGCCTGATTATGCCCATCCCTGTTCATTTTATCCCTTCTTCTCTGTTTTGCTTTTGTACAAGCAAACATCACATACATCTCTAAAACAGAATTCTGAGTTCCTGAATTTAATTAAGAGCTTGATACCATAATGGTTTTGGTGAGTGACCCTGTTGTTCAAAGTTACAGGTGTAGATGGATATTTTGTTCTGTGGGGGGTTTGTTGGGGTTTTTTGTTTGTTTTTTTCCCAAACTGTAGTTGAATTGCCCTACTGACAATAGGTGGGGGGCAAAGGTAAAAGCTGGAGTATTGGAATTCTGACATGTTTTTCCAGCATTTCTTTAATCATAAACAACTCTTTTCTCAAAATGTTTTCCTTTTAAACTTAGCTCCCAATTTAGTAGCTTTCAGAATCTAACACTTTTTAAAATGAATGTGTTACCCTTTTTTTTTTTTTTTTTTTTTTTTTTTTTTTTTTTTTTTTTTTTTTTTTTCCATTTAATTGGAGAGTCTCATGCAATGTTCTACCTCACCTGCTAGTGACCATATGGTGATGTTTAAATGCTGAAAGCTTCCCTTGCAAACCCCTTTTGTTGAAAATGGCGGGAGGGATAATTCAGCTGTCTCAAACTGATGGAATTTCCAGTGTGGGTTCATAGTGAGAAAAAACTCAAGTAGTTATTGTTGATTTTGAAACAGGATGTGTAGAAGACTTTCATCTCCCAGGTGGAGCTGTGAGGATCAGGTCCTATTTGACTGGTCTACAGAAATAGAAAAATTAGTTCAGACTTTAACATGAAGAGGTTTGGGGGGCTGTTTAGTTGTTTGGATTTTGTTGACCCCTTCCCTCTTAGGTTAAGTGCTGATTTCACAGTAACACTGTTTTAAGGTGAGGTGGTTCAGTGTTTTTGAAATCCAAGCAGTTCTAAGGTCTTGAGATGTGAAATCTTTTAGTTGTAGGACATGCATTAGAGAGCCAAATTTGCTGGTGCTTGTTTAGGCAATGCTGATTTGATTTCCATAAATCAGTGTCAGGGACGTTTCTTCTCCGGTGCTGTTGCCAATTGCTGTCAAACAGGCGAAGTCCTGAGTAGGTTCCCAGCTGGTGAGTTGTCACTGCCCATACCTGAATGCACTGTGAACTTTTGCAAACATTTTTTTTTTTTCTTTAGAAGACCTGACAAGCACCTTAAATATTGTAACACAGAGTTCCATATGGGTGGGATAGTCAGTATGTGAACCTGTCATCTTATTGTTTTGGAGGTGGAGGAGGAAATGTGAA
Organism: Empidonax traillii; assembly: GCF_003031625.1. Classification (NCBI taxonomy): domain Eukaryota; kingdom Metazoa; phylum Chordata; class Aves; order Passeriformes; family Tyrannidae; genus Empidonax; species Empidonax traillii. Next base: position 35,158 of record NW_020957197.1, on the reverse strand, counting down.
ATTCTTAATCAGGAACAGAGATTTTCTTTAGTGTGGTGTCTTATTTATAAATATATTTCACAATAGTTAAAAATAATACCAGAAGCACCCTATGTTAGATTGGAATGCAAGTGTCTCATCATCAGCTCTGAGTAGATGCAGGAAATCTGTGAATTTAGCACGTTTTCATCACCCAATCAGAGTTAAATGTCAGAAAGGCAAAAGTAGGGGTGTCAGTTGGGAATCAAACCGGTGTTACCCATAAAAATAGTGATGATTCTTCAGGAGGGATCACGGTCAGTGGTGTCCCCCATCAGTCCCACCCACATCTGCATTTAACTTGAGGCATGTGAACATGTGAAAACTATTTTTTGTTTTAAGAGATCATGCTGAAGCAAATAAAGCTTGGGTGGTTCTCACTGTCTCTTGTGGTCCTGTGGGGCCCACCTGGTCCTGCCATGAGTCAGCAGAACGCCCTTCACTGGGGACAGCTGTGTCCTGGACTCCTGCAGTAGCAGGAGTCACCCACCAGGGTGAAGAAGGGGAGTCTTCCCCCTCTGTTTGGTGCTTACAAAACTGGAGGGCCACCAAGAACATCAGGAGGCTGGAGGATATGATAGTTTAAGAGAAACAGGGGGAACTCGAGGGTTTCTTAATCTGTAAGAATAGAGGGGGAAATCTCATTATTGTCTTCAAACAGACTCTCAGGAGAGGATAGAGAAGATGGAGCTGGCTTCTTCTCAAAGCTGCACAGGGATGGGATGGAAAGAGGCAGATAGAAGATAAAGCACAGCAAATTCCAGGGAAAGCTTTTTCACAGTGTGGTTATTCAGGTACTGACAGAGGGGCCCAGAAGGGGCCATTGCATCTCTGTCCATGGAGATACCAAAACCTTAGGGAGCCAATTCCTTGATCTGATTGGACCTGCTTGGAGAAGAGGGTGAAGGCTGAGCTGGGAACTCCACAGTTCCCTTCTGATCAGAGTTATTCTGGGATTTTTACCCTTTGGTGTTCAGTCTGTGTTACCTCTTGTATCCTCAGGCAAGTGAAACCAAAGCTTAGAGGGCTGGAAACCCCAAAGGGGCTGAAGGTCCTACAATATGTTGGTTGAGTAGAAGGAGAGAGGAACTGTAGCCTTGGATAACTCTTGATAATTGCAGCCTTTCTACCATTATTTCCATTTGTTCTGCTGCCAGGGAGGTTTGTGTGTCCAGCATAGTCAGCACAGCGCAATCTGCAGCTGCTACTTGTGCAGCTTGGGTGTTAGAAAAGAGTCCTGGAGATGGCTGGGGAAATCTTGGGAAGTTATGAGGAAAGAATTAATTATTTTAAGTTGAGGACACTTGGCTTTCATCAGTCTTGTTGTTTTTGTAGGTTGTTTTCAGGTGGGTTTCAGTATATATTGCAAGATCTTGTATTTCTTGGGTTGTGGAAGCTTGAGATGCTTTTACTTTATGCTGAAGACAACTTTGCAGTACAACACTTTAAAAAAATGATTGGTTTTCACCTCTTAGGTCCATTCCTCAGTTCGAGAAAACTTAAACCTCTATTCTGATGAGTCAGGCGTTTGTGAGTTCATTAAATATGGGTAGGCTGTGAAAAATGACTAAAATATCAACAGCAATTTAAAAATACTTCTTCTTCTGCTGTGATTGTGTAGGTTTGCCTGGGTAACACGATGCCAGCTGAGCGCAAAAAACCAACAAATATGGAAGAAAAGGAATCTCAGCTAAATAATAAAGAATTCAGTGAAAGGAGACCAGTGAGCACCAGGGACAAGCCAAAAGAAGATGTCAAGGTTGGCATGAAGAGAGAGACTTTAAAGGTTCCTGAAGATAAAAAGAAGAAAATGGAAGAGGATAAAAGAAAGAAGGAAGACAAGGAGAGGAAGAAAAAAGAAGAGGATAAAGTAAAGGCAGAAGAGGAGCAAAAGAAGAAAGAAGAAGAAGAGAAAAAGAAACTTGAAGAAGAGGAGAAAAAGAAACAAGAGGAGGAAGAGAAAAAGAAACAAGAAGAAGCAGCTGCTCAGCTGAAGTGAGTGGTCTTTTAATGGTTTAATTGTGCCAAATGCTGTAGTTCTGCTACTGGGATTGGGGACAGAGTTATAAAAGATGAACTGTTTGAGTTACTTTGAAGAAGTTGCCTGTAGTGTTTCAAGTTTTATGTGGCTGGCTGAGTATGCTTTATGACTTCAACACAATTTTGAGTTTTTCACTTGTAGCCTCTGTTATTTTAGTCTCTGATATGGAGCTTTGACAGTGTTCTGTGATGACCATGTAATGCACAGTTATGCTGGAATGTCATGGTTTAACCCCAGCTGGCAGCTCAGCCCCACACAGCCCCTCACTGCCCTCAGCGGGATGGGGAAGGGAATCAGAAAAGTGAGAGAACTTGTGGGTTGACCTAAAGACAGTTCATAAAGGCAAAGCTGTGTGCTCAGGCAGAGCAAAACAAGGAGTTCATTCCCCATTCCCCTGGGCAGGCAGGTGTTCAGCCATCCCCAGGCCAGCAGGGCTCCACCAAATGTCCCAGGGACTTGGGAAGACAAGCTCCATCCCTGTCATTTCTTTTAATCAAACACAGACAGCTGATACCTGGGTGGCAAACCCAGAGTGTAACCTGGCAGTTTAATACATGATATTCCCAAGACAGTGACTTTTAATGTTATCCAGGGGTACTACTGTGTTGAAATGGCATCTGCAGACCAATCAAGCTCAGATTCTGGACATTCTTATGTCTAAAATATGTCCCTTTTAAGACTGAGGCAATGTGATAGCCAGATTCTAGCTGGGACCGATATATCTCACCTATTTAAAATTTTCTTTGTAATTTCAGTAGTCTGGGAATAAAAGATTTCCCTTAACTGTGTAATATAGTGACCTGTTAAAAGGCTGTTCTCTTCTTTTGTAAGAGCCCCCTCTCCAGCTGGAGTGAATGGAGTTCTGTGCTTATGTTTTTGAAGTCTGTTGGGATTAATATATTCTCCCTAGAAGTATTTAAGAATTTTTTTTTTTTTTTTTTTTGCAACAAGTGGTACAAGTTAAACAGAGTTTATGAAGCAGATGTTTCAGCTGTCTAGGATTAACTTGGGAAATATTTAAGAAGAGAGGGAAATATTTAAGAAGGGAAATATTTAGAGCTGCTGAAGGGTGACCTTTTTCCCCTTTGAACTGATAACCCTCAAGCAACAAAATATTTTGTCGTGTAACAAAAATGACTCATTTTTATGTGTCTTAGGGAAAAAGAGGAAGCACATCAGCTCCACCAGGAGGCTTGGGAGCGCCACCAGGCAAGGAAAGAGCTCCGCAGCAAGAACCAGAACGCCCCGGACAACCGGCCCGAGGAAAACTTCTTCAGCAGGCTGGACTCCAGCCTGAAGAAAAACACAGCCTTTGTTAAGAAGCTGAAAACCATCACAGAGCAGCAACGGGACTCCCTGTCCCACGACTTTAACAGCCTGAATTTAAGCAAGTACATTGCAGAAGCAGTGGCTTCCATCGTGGAGGCCAAGCTGAAGATCTCGGACGTGAACTGCGCCGTGCACTTGTGCTCCCTGTTCCACCAGCGCTACGCTGATTTCGCCCCGTCCTTGCTGCAGGCCTGGAAAAAACACTTTGAGGCGAGGAAAGAAGAGAAGACTCCCAACATCACCAAGTTAAGGACTGACCTGCGTTTCATCGCGGAGCTGACGATAGTTGGGATTTTCACCGACAAGGAAGGGCTGTCTTTGATCTACGAGCAGCTTAAAAACATTATTAACGCCGACCGGGAGTCCCACACGCACGTGTCGGTGGTGATCAGCTTCTGCCGCCACTGCGGGGATGACATCGCTGGTTTGGTGCCCAGGAAAGTGAAAACTGTTGCAGAGAAGTTTAATCTGAGCTTTCCTCCCAGTGAGATAATCAGCCCAGAGAAACAGCAGCCCTTCCAGAATTTGCTGAAGGAATACTTTACGTCTTTGACCAAACACCTGAAAAGGGACCACAGGGAGCTACAAAATATTGAAAGACAAAACAGGTAACGCTTGAACGTTGCTTTTTATTTATTAATTTAAAAAAATAGGCTATTTATGAAATGCCTAGATTTGTTGCAGTATTTATAAACAAGGTCTGCTGTAGTTGGTGTGTAGAAGATAAGTGTGTTCTGCGTGGTATCTAAAAAACGTCTAAATTTGCTCTGAATACTTTTAAAGGAAAGGCTAAATAGGCTCTTCAGATATCTCCAAAGAAAAGGCAGATTGACCTTTAGCTTTAATTCTCTTTACTTCCTTATCAATGTGAGAGCAATGCTGCTTTCCCAGCTGGTACTGTCCTTTTCCAGTTGGCACAATCTGATTTTTCCCTTTCCACCCACATGTATCTAATGGAGCATATGCCACAATGGCTTGGCTTGTTTACTTTTTTAGTGTACCAGCATGGAGGACAAATTAGTTCACATTAACAAGGTATCCATTACACTTCAAGGTGGGCAAATTATACAGTATTATATTAAAACAGAGGGCATAGACAGTTTGATTCAAATCCTCTTAGATATCTTTATGTAATACTATACAGGAGCCAGCCTAAACCCAGCTGCTGGTCTTAAAACATTCTTAAATCCTTCTGGAAGCACAGAAATGAGCCTGTTACTGGTTGTAGATCCAGGTTTCAGCTCAGGGGCTGGACATCAGTCCAGAGTCCTGTGTGCAGCTGGAATACATTCAAATGTCACGTTCCCAGACCAAGGATCAATTGTGCTGATGGATTTTGTGCTGCAGTCCTGTCTGGTCTCAGTCAGCCAAGTGTTGTATTCGCAGGGCTATAAACTGACTTTTGAGGTGCCGTTATTTCTACAAGTATCTTATTAGTTTAAAGTGAGTTATCAACTTAGTTGGTTTTTTTTTTTTTTAAGTTAATGAGTATGAACCTTTGTGCTTTCACAGTTGTTGTTGGAACCTCCTCACCTGAATTATCCCCATGGACTGGGGTGCAAAGCTTTGTTTTGGGGAAGGAATGTGAAGAACTATCATTTAGCACTGGTATAAGAGAACTCTCTTATTTATCCCTTTGAACTTTTAAGGTGTTTATTTTAACTCCTTAGTAAAAGTTGAGGAATAAGTTTTCTTAAAGCAAAAAGACATCAAAAAAACTTTCCTACCATGTTTTATTCACCAGCAACGTGTCAATAAGAGAGATTCTTGGCTTTTGCACACTATGGAAATGCAAGTGAGGGCAGGACAGAAATTTGCCTGATAAGAAGTCAATGAATACTTCCCAAGCTGTGGATTTTGGGAGAGAGATTCTGCAGTTGGTTGCTTGCTTGCTTTTGTATTGTTTTCTGTGGATGGGTGGGGGGTTTTTGGGATATTTTTGTTTGGTTGTTGGATTTTTTGATTTTTTTTTTTTATTTTTTAACAACCAGTAATCCTGTTGGATAACACAGTTCTCCATGTAATAAAAATCTGATCCATTCTGCTGATAGCAGCAGTTTTTATTCCCACTGTTGTTCCAGAATCAATGAAGGCAGCAGGGAGTGAATTGTTCCTTCTTGTCCATCAGCTGTGTCATATATTTAGGTTAGGACATTTTGTCAGGTAAATAACTCATAAATTCTTCCATGTCAGGAGAGGGACTGTGCAATAACTCATGAAGCTGTGCAGATTGGTTAATTGAAAATTAATACCCTAAATTAACAGTGCATTAGGCCTGTGTTGCCTGCAAATCATTTAGGTAAAATTAAAGCACTATTATACACAGGGGTTTCTGGCTCATTGGATGATTAGGAAAACTAACTTGTCAGTGGAAGGAAACAGCTCGATTCCCAAATTCTAGAGCGAGTTTTCAAACATGAGTGTTTGTTAGGTATGGGAGAAACTACTTTGTTCCAACCTAAGGGTGGGTTTAAGATGTGCTGAACTTGCCTTGTGCTGTGAAGAGCCACGAAGTGAGACAAGTGCTGTGCTTTTCATTGTGTTCAGAACACAGTTGCGCTTTTTAAGGTTTGCTTGGTGTGCTTGAGCTTCCTTGAATCAGGGAACACCTGTCTTCTGGGAACTGCAGATGAGAACTGAAACTCCTGTGCTGTCGTTACAGCACTTTGCTTTTTTGGTTTTTCTTTTTAATGATAGCACAGAGCCTCAGTGCTCGTGTTGTATTTTAAACTTAAAGCATGGACATAATGGGCAGCTGTCTCCATGGAAAAGCTGGGACTTGGCACTGAACGTGTTTCCTGAACCCAAACTGAACTGCTGCACTTCAGAAATTGTCAGTGGTTGTTTAATCTGTTAATTTTTCTTGCTCTACTTTGCAGGAGCAGGTAATACATTTTTATATAAGTGTCAGAGGGACCAGAAATAGAACTTTTGGCAGCATTGCTGCTTCTTTGCAGCATCTGTGTCCAGCTTTGGCTCTGAGCAGGTCTGAGGGATTTTGTTGTGAATGTCTTGTGTACAGAGATGACTTTTGTTTTACAATTGACCTGCAGCTGGAAAAAAGCCATGATTGATATCCCTCAACTTGCTTAAACTATTTCAGAATTTTTATGCCACAAAATATTTGTCTTTTGGCGGGGCTGTGACTGTAATACCTGTTGCTTGATAAAGGCAATGGGATCATAAAATGATGATGCAGTGATCCAACCTGCTTCAGCAATTGTGGCATTTGCACCTTTTTCTTTTCTGATGCTTTCATGTCAGCACAGGGGGCCTTGTCAGTAGTTCCAGCTGGTTAGTCCAGTGTTGTAGTTTGGTAAGAAAAGAGAGTTGTAAGAAAATGGAGTTGTATTGTTCTGCCTGTTCTCCTGAAACTGTTTTATTGTGCACTTGCAAGCAGTGACAGTTCCTTCAAAAGCAACCTGCTTTTGACAGCAGAGCTCAGTTTTAAAATGATAATTTAAACCAAGTGTGAATAGTTTCATAAAAGAAAACAGAGAGCAACTGAAAAAAAAAAAAAACCTAAATGTAACTGCTCTTAGTTTGGACCAATAGTCTTGAAATAACCTGGTTTGTTGGAAACTCAGTGGGCTGCTTCTAACGTGCAATTTTTTTTGAGCCTGCTGGTGATAAAAGCCCATGTAATCATTTCAGCAGTGTGGAAGTGGGTTGTTACAGGTGCATAGCAGTTTTTATCCAACTTTTGTGTAAATTGAATGTTCTCATTTAACACAGAAGTATTTTCACAGTGCAGTGACTGTCACAGTGTGATTGAGCAAAAAGTACGTTGGCCTTTCTGTTTGGCCCTTGCAGCTTCTGTGCTGCACCATCCTCAGAGGGACTGAAGCTGGAAATCCAGCCTGGTTTGGAATAATAACAGCACTGCTCAAACTTTTGCAGTGGCAGCCTGAACTGGAGTTCTCCCAGCTGCCTCCAGCAGGGCAGGTTAACTTTGCTCCCAGTGGTTCAAACACCCTCCAAGGAAAAGGTCGTCTTACCCGAACTTTGGTTTTCGTAGGCGCATCCTGCACTCCAAGGGGGAGCTGAGCGAGGATCGCCACAAGCAATATGAGGAGTTTGCAATGTCCTATCAGAAGCTGTTGGCAAATTCTCAGTCCCTGGCTGATCTCCTGGATGAAAACATGCCTGATCTTCCCCAGGAGAAACCAACACCCGAGGGTAAGGCAGGTCCTGGAGTGAGGAAACACAAGCTGGGCTGGGCTTGGATGTGGTGGGGGAACCAACCAAACCTTCTCACTGACGGGTTGTTTTTGCTGGTTTTTGTTTCATTCCCCCTGAAGGATATCAGTGAATTCATTTTCTAATTAAAGTAATTAAGCCTAACATGCAGCCATAACTGTTATATATGCTGTGTGTAGTTATGGTAACTTAAGTAATATCTCTTTAGATTTGTTTCAGGGAAAACAGTAATAAATGGAAAACTAAAAATGTTTTTAATCCGATCCTTTCCATTTAATATCGTGCAGTTTTTAATATTTAATATTTAATATTTAAAAAGTGCTAGAGTTTTAAAAGCTGATATTGTTCAAAAATAGGCCCGAGGTCTATTTTGGGCCCTGATGTTTCTGAGCAGGAACACATTGTTAAGCCAGATAAGTCACTGGGTGTGGCTGGCTGGGCTCCTGAGCACAAGTGCAGCTTTCAGCTGACACTGCTCTTTAGGGCCTTTAAAACTTGAGATCAATAGAGGTGTTCAAATCCTGAGTGTATCTTTTGCCTGAAGTGATCTTGGGCTTAAAAAAGCTGTATTTCTTGAATGCCTCTAAAATCAAAATTATTCTTTCTAAACTTTGTTCATAAAATTCAATGGGGTACCAGTTCTTTATACTCAAAGTGATTACTTTTAGTGCTAATGTCATTAAAGTCTGTTATAATTTTCCTTTCTAACACCACATAATGTGCTGCTTGATTTGACTTGGTTTGACTTTCACTCTGATACCATCTGCATTTTCAATCAAAATCAAATTTAGAATTTTAAGATAACACTGTGATGTATCTGATATTAAGATGGAATTGTTAAAAGCACATTAAAGCATACACTGCAATATTTAGGTGAAAACAGTGCTAGTGATAAATTAACATTTCTAAGTGGATTTTTTTGATCTTTAGGGAATCTCCCCGTAGAAGATTGTAAATTTGCGTAAATAATTTTCTAATGGTTTCACTGTCTTTGCAGAACATGGACCTGGTATTGATATTTTCACCCCAGGAAAGCCTGGAGAATATGACCTGGAGGGGGGGATCTGGGAAGATGAAGATGCCAGAAACTTCTATGAGAATCTCATCGACTTGAAGGCTTTTGTGCCAGCAATTTTGTTTAAAGATAATGAAAAATATTCCCAGAACAAGGATCCCAGCAAAGATGAATCAAGAGGTAGGATGACGAGATGAGTATTTATTTGAGCATATCTTGTCCAACAGCTGTGCAGATTTGATGGAAATAATGAGTCTCTAATGAAATAACTTGTGGCGATCAGGACAGCTCATGGTTGTGGATGAATTTTAGGGAATAAACTTTGTGGGATAGGGATTAGACCTGGATATGGTATTTAAGGAAGAAAAAAAGTAAATGCATTTGAATATGGATATCACTTTAAATTTCAAATAATTGGAGGTAAACCAGTGTGTGTAAAAACCAGCTTTCCTGCAAAAAGGCTGAGAGTTTTCCTTCTCTGAAAGGCATCAGTGTTTATTTTTTCCACTCTTGCTTTTTTTACCAAGCTGTTAATGGCAGCTGAGTGTTGTGGTCCAAAAAAAAACCCCTTCCACCTGATATAAGGCAATATAATATTTCTATTAACTTTTAAACAGATTCAAAAGATGCCAAAGATAATAAGGAAGCAGCTGGGAGCGAGGATCTGGAGTTGGAGCTGGAGAACCTGGATATTAATGATGATCCATTGGAGTTGGACTGTGGAGATGAGGCAGAAGATCTTACAAAGAAGCTTCTTGATGAGCAAGGTAAAAAAATATCCATTTTAAGGATTCTTTTTCTTCCTGATTTGTTGTTTGGTGTTTTTTTTTTCCTTGAGCTTGATGGTTTTTGGTTTGTAGATTTGTAGGGTGCATTCAGGAAGAATGATTGCTTGATTTGGTTATTATTGATGGGACTCGGTAGCTAGAAACTGCTAGGATTGTGGTTAAAAATACTTTTGTAACAGTTCATTCAAATACAAGTCACAAGTATTATAAACAGGTTTGTGCGGTGGAAGTTACTGATTCCTCCAGACAGCTTTTAGAAATAATCCAATGGAAAGGCCCGAGAAGTGACTGCAGGGAGGTTTGTAGACTTCAGTGCTTAAGTGATTTTTCTCATCAAATGCTTAAGCTTCTAATAAAATATTTTCTGGTTTTGACTTCTCTTGAAATCTTAAGATTCAGCTCTGCCTTTGTCTTGTTAATTGATAAAGATTTTTCTTAGGATGTTCCATCTTTACGTAGCAGGATTTAAGAATTCAAACCTCTGATTACACGTAAAGGGCTGCAAATGGCACCTCTGAAAACCTGGCTGTGTTAGTTTTACTGGGGGAAGCAGCAGCACAATGTTTCTTAAGATGATTTTCTTATGAATTACAGGGTTTTCTTTTAGTAGGACTGAATAGGAAGAAAAGAGAAAAATTCAAGTGAGGTGTTTTTTTCTTCGAGCCCAGTTTGTAACACACATCAAGTCTGATGCTTTGCATTGCCAAGGATCAGTGCAGATGATTTTCTTTCATTTCTCAAACAGGAAACTTGTCTTATGCCTAAAAAGTGAGGGGAAAAAAATCACATCTACAGTCACTGGCTATATATAGAGGTTCTGTAGCTTAAAACTGAAAGTCCTCCCCGAATTTAGAATTTAATCATCATAGAAAGGGTTGGAAAGGACCTTAGAGATTGTCTTCAGTGTTGCTGAAGTAGATTGTTTGGTACCCATTGTAGCAGGAAATGACTTCAGGAAGTCTTTATTGTCTTCTGATGCTTTTTCAGTTCTGATCCGTGAAAATTGCAGGGCTCCCTGCATTTCTGATTAAATATAAAGGTGTTTAAAAAGAAAAAAATACTGCTTTTAATTTCTGCAGTGATCACACTGTTTTATTTGGGTTTCACTCAGATACACTGTCAGGAATAGTCTAACCATAACTGTTCAACATTACTACTTGTGGTAAATATTTTAAAAGGGTTAATGCAGTTTTAAAGTGTGCTCATGGTGAAAGACTGGAACTCAAGAGGATCAGTATGAAAACTAATTTTTTGCATGAATTGCATACTTTGTTCTTTGCCTAAGTGAAGGCAGCCCTGACCAGTTTAATTTCTTGTCAGTGTAAAATTCTTAATTTTCTGTCCTAAGTCCTGGACTTGCTTCATTCAAGCCTTTTCACTTGGAAAGGATCCACATATTGTCATGAAGAAATACAATGTGAGAGTATCTGTAGCCTTCCAGTGGAGGAGAGGACCAGGGAAAGACAAGATATATTTGGGGAGCTGCTGAAATTGTGCAGGGCCTCTTGAAAAGTGTCTGAATTATCAGAGACTTTTTTTTTTTTTAATTATTTCAAGGCCATTGAACCAGTTTCAGTAGAAGACTCAGGTGAGACAAGTAGTTGCTGTAAGGGAAAAGGAAGGAGAAGGAAGGTGTGGCTATGAATATTTAAATGGAAAAATGCTTTAAACCAAGATTTCCAAATTGCTGTGTTTGGGCTGTTGGCATGTTAGTGAACTGTAAATACAGGAGTGATGAGAGAGTCAGAGTTCCATTAAACATCTAAAGCTTCTTGAGTGTCTTTTGTCTGAGCACCTGGAACACCCTCCCTTTCTTCTTTTCACTCCTTCCTTAATGAACTCTTTGTCTCTTGTTCTTCCAACTCGTGGTTCCTGTGCAGGAGAGGAGGTGACCTTTCTGCTTTGATCTCCAGCCCCTTCAGGGCAATGTTCCCTGGAGGAATTGCTGGTGTTTCTCTACCTGTTTTCTCTACCTCAGCTCAGCCCCTGCCCCCAGCAGGTTCCAAAAATAGGAGAGAAAGTCCTACAAGTAGCAACTTCCTCTTCCTTGCAATAAGTGGAAAAAGGAACTTGAGCCTTCCAAGATAAGGGTTGTTGGTAAATACAGAGTGTAAATACAGAGTGACTTCCCCAGGTGTTGGGTGTTTTGTAGTTTACTGGGGTGTGATTTCCACCCCACCAGATTTTCCTCTCTCAAGTCTGTCTCAGTTTTCCCTTCAGATACCTCTGGGTATCCTTTTTGCTGCTGAACATCCTCAAACTGAAAGAAAGAAACCCAAACTTCATCGTGCTCGTTTCTCAGGAGACAATGTTCTTTGGTGTTGCTTTGGCCAGGGAAGGGTTCTTTCCAAGTGCTGAAATTGTAAATTCTTGTGTTATAGAGCAAATAACATTTCTGAAGCATCCCATGACTGTTGCGACTAGAAGGGAACTGCAGGGGAATTGGTGTGGTGAGATCTTCATAACTGATGTCAGAATTTTGTTTTCATCTTATGTCTTTTTTTTTTTTTTTTTTTTTTTTTGAATCTATGGATGAAGATTTAACAACTAACCCATCCCAATGCAGTGTGTTTGGGGAATATGATGATAAATCTTTATATCTCGTGGCTTAAAGATGTCTGCTGCTTCTTTATTATTCCTTTAGAACAAGAGGATGAAGAAGCCAGTACTGGATCTCATTTAAAACTGATAGTAGATGCTTTTCTTCAGCAGCTTCCAAACTGTGTCAACAGAGACCTCATAGACAAGGTACAGTCAGTTTTATTTTTTTCCCCTCTTAAAGGCCATTATGCAGGGTCATAGAGACCAGAAATAAATATTTGAAGCTCTGGAGTCTCTCAGTAGCTGGATTCGTTTTTAATCAGTCTGCATTCCTGGCCCTGGCCATGTTTTTTTCTGATTATCTCAGTTCCACACAAAACTGAAGGGTTTATGGTTGTTTTTAAAGCAGCTGCATGCAGTAGGAACAGCTCTGGAAAAGCCACTTTTGAAAAGTGTTTCCCACTGCTTTAAACAAACCCCAGTCCACTAAAGCTGAGGTACTGCACTGACTTTTCTCTTTACAGGCAGCCATGGATTTTTGCATGAATATGAACACAAAAGCCAACAGAAGAAAACTGGTACGAGCACTTTTCATAGTTCCCAGACAAAGGTAAGAGCTGAAGCTGGATCCACCCAGTCATTATTTAACTTATCTGGGGATTTCTTTAAAACCAGTGTATATTCCAAGTTACATTTTCTTCAGCACTTCTGGAATGGCTTATCCTGGAGCACGAAAGAAAGGTGTAGGATCAACGATCAAGGAATTCGCCACAGTACTTTACCCAAAGTTAACATTCTTCTTAGTTCATTTATTTTTTTCTCTGGTACTTGGTGTTTACAGCAGATCATTTCATCACTTTTAACCATGAAAACAACAGCAAAACCCACCTATATTTCCTTCAGGACAAGCTGCACTGTTCAGTGTGGGCAGTTAGAGCACAGTGAAGTTTAGGAAGGAGGATTTCTTGGGCTGTGTTAATTCTGACCCATCTCACAGCCTGCCTAATAGCTCTGTGTCTGCTGGCACAGCCAGTTCTGGGCCAGCCACTTTGAGCCTCTTTTGTCCATTTACACCTGTCCATGTGCAGTTTGTGCTGTTGCTCCTTGTCTCTCTTTCTGTAAGTGGGTGTCCTGCACTTACAGGAAGAGCCTTTCTTCCAAAAATGGTTGGAAATATTGAAATAAACATTGAATTAATTGGAAGAATAATACATTTCTGTGCTCTCTGGTAAACTTGTGCATTAAGTAGATGAAATTATGAGGAAGTCGCTTTTCTTGCTCCACCTTGCCCTGTTTCTCCTGATAAGTTGTTTGATGCTGCCTTTAGATTGAAGTGTTTCATGATCACCTTGGAATTCCTGTTGGAATTCACACTGCTTTGATTCCATTCCCTTTTAACACTGGGGGGGGGGGAACATACCTTGAGTGTAGGTTTGAATAAACAGACTTTGGTGTTTGGTTTTCCTTGCAGTCAATCACTGCTTGCCCTGTGCTTTCAACCTTAATTCTATCTACATCCCACCTGTAATAAGCATCAGCTGTGCTAATAAATAACCCTTAGCTGTGTCCAACCAGAGGTTGGTTTGCTGACTGGAGCCATTAACCTGGCTGTACATTAAAACTCATTTTGGCAATTAGAAGTGCATGTCATCTTTCATTCTCTTCTGTATTCTTGGCCCTGTAAATTATGGGTTTGACACCTCGGTCTTTGGAGGCCTAATTGTGCCTGAAATCTGACAGAGGAGACAGGCAGTTGAGAATCTTCTGTGTTAGATGTAAAAAGGTGCTCTTCAGCCCACATTTAAGTTGCAGCCTGCTCATGAAATGCATCAAAACACAATGTGGGAAGAACTTCTTTTTCCCAGCCTAGAACATCTACCACACTGTGAGGCAGCAGAACCACTCAGACTTTTGTCTTCAGCTTTCCCATAACAGATTTTTCCATGTTTGCACAATGGAAGTGGCTTGTTGTCAGGTCTGGGAGCACACAGGGATGTTGGTACCACTGCCCTGTGGGGGCTGTAGATTGCAGGTTGCTCAAAATGATCATTAACTCCCGGAACCTCTTTGAATATCCATTATTTTCTTTGCACAATCTGCTGAAGTGAAGTGTCATATCCAGGTGATATGACCTGGAGGAGCTTGGTGGGCCCTGTGCCCAGCACAAGGAGGTGCTTTCAAACAGGAGCAGCAGGAGGGCTTGTAAATTCAGCATTGTGATTGCACAGGTGGCATGAAAGAAAAAGTGCAATTCCCAATGCCTTGTACTGTTCCAGAAGTGTCTTTGCTCAGGCTGTAATTTGAACACAATGAAGTTCCTGGAAATCTATGTAGTGTCTGCATTGCCACTGATTTGTTGTCTTTCCATTAATTATGTGAAAGGATTAACTCTTCTGTAGGAACTCAGTAGACCAGAATAGATGGTGGGCTTGGCTTGGCTCGAGGGGCTGCTGCCTTCATGGCACTTTTGGTTTCTAATAGTTGGGAAATATTAACATTCCATGCACAATTCCTTCTTAATACCTTTTTCTGCTGTGATGAGACCTACTGGACTAATGAATACTCCAGCTTCCAGCTGGAAGATCTCAAGTTTAGTTGTATCCATCTGCCTGCACTGGTGATCCATCTCTGAACTGCTGGAATTTCCAGCAGTAAAGCCTTTTTGCTGGAGAAATTCCCTGTATTCTGTATTCTATCTCGCCAGGATACCGTGGGAGAAGAGAGCTCGTTGTGATTGTGCTTTTGAGGAGGGTTTTGTGTGAAAGGTCCAAAGGAGCAGTGTCCTTGTAGGATGCAGATAAAAGCAGGGTATTTTCCAAAAGCATTCACTTCCCAAGCATATCAGATAATGCTGTCCAAGTCTGCCTGTGGAAGTGTGGGACTGGTTTCGTGTTTGGGGAGCAGTGCATTTGTGAAATCAGGCATTGTGTGGTGTTGCCAGGGAGCTTTTCCTGCTCCCCCCAGGGCTGGATGGGTTGGGACACACCAGGATTCTTCAAAACAGAAAATTTAACTTGTTAAAAAAGGCCATTTCTTCCTCAGCTCACTGTAGATCAGTGTTAGAATTCACCATCTTAGCCCTGCTTTCTTAAATACTGATGAATGGGTCACATTTACATTTTCAGCTGTGATTTGAACCTCCAGCCCAACAGAACAGAAAGCCTTTTAAAAAGATTTTTCAGTGCTAGCAATCCGAGTGGCTTTCAGATTTGCACTGGAGGAATGATTTAAAATTAAATATTAGCCTTTTAATTCAGGCAGTGAATTTAATGCAGGCAGTGAGTTAACCCATACTGCTCAGGGCTTTGATGTGTAATTCTTTGCTGTCCAACTGAATTATCTTCCTGTAGAGATTCACATAATTATTTAGGTTTAACTGCATGCTACAGTTTTGTTGAATTTTTTTTTTAATTTCAGAGAGAGAAGTTTGAAATCTCTTTTTAGGCCTTAAATTCTAAACTATTCTACAGAAATGCTAAGCAGTGAATAGGGGCTGTGCTGACTTCTCATATTGTTTTGCCTTTCCCATCTGTGGTGATCTGGGAAAGTTGCAGGTTTGCTGACCCAAGAGCTCAGTTGTTCCTGTGGAAATTGTTAGCATTCCTGTTGGTTGTTCTGAATTCAGAAGTTAGCAGCTTCTTAAGGATTAAGAATAAGGATTAAATAGTTCTGCACATTTTAACTCCCAAGTTTTAAACCTCCTGTGCATCTCCCTCCTTTCTGCTCTTCCTCCTGAGAATTCCCAGGAGCGAGGTCCTTTTTGTGCAGTTGAACTCACCAGTGTCTCAGGGGAGGATAAAATTGAGGGATGTGCTTGAGATCAAGGAGTTTATGCCAAGGCAGAGGAATAAAAAGCATTCCCATTCCACAACATCCTTCTCTTACCATGGAACAGAGTGGATGGCACTTTGGACCTGCCCAGGCCCTGTGAATACACTGTTTTATCTGGATTGGGATTGTGGTGGTGAGCAGGACTTTTTGTTCCACTCTTCCGTTCTCTAAACTCTGTCCAAAAATGCCAGAAATGAAGAAGTGTACAAACCCCCCCTTCATTCTTCCTAGATATAAAACTTTGGGTGCATCTGTTTTAGAGGGATTGCCGTTAGAACTTTATTGAGAGAAGTTGCGGTGTGGGTTGTTTTTTGTTTGGTTTGTTTAAATAAACCAATACTTGAAATTCTACAAAGAGGACAGGCTCTTAGATATTCACTGGAGTGCAATTCATGTAATCCTGAGCTCCAGAGCTGACTGCATTTCAATCCCAGGCATGTGGGTAAAATGACAGTGATCACAAATAGTGGTTTTTAAATGATGATCCATATTCAGGGTGATTTAACACAAACTGCAGACAGGAGCTGACTGAACCCTGATGCCAGATTTTGCTTCATAATGTACCAGAGCAGGAAGAGAAAGCAATGCTGTGGTGGGGGTGATTTTTTTTTAGCTAATTTTTAACCCTCTTCTCAAGAGGAGGAAAACAAAAGCTTTTGTTTTTCTGGAGAAAACAAAGCCCTGCAGGTACCAGCAGATGGTGCCACTGATGCTGCGATGTCTCCACTGCTGAACTCAAACTGTGGTCACCTCTGAGAGGGAACTGATTCCATCTCTGATTGCCAGCGTCAGAGCAATTCACCCAAGGCTTTTCTTTATTATATTTCACCTGTTTGGAAATGCCCACTCTTAGTGTGGTTCCCCATGAAGAGACCTTTTGTGTCCTGGGAGGGAAGAACAACAATGTGCTCTAAGAGTTTTAATTTTCCCCTGGGTCTGTTCAGTTTACAGAGATGAAATTATTGGCTCTCAGCAGGCAGGGAACTTGTTCAGAGCAGAATAAAACTTTCTGGTATTTGTCTTAGATGATGCCATGCAGAAATCCCCTCAGTGCAGCCACAAGTTTTGTGTCTGCGTGTGGAGTAACGAGACTTTCACTTCCCTCAGAGTTAATGGCTAAATGCTTAATAGCATGTATGGGAGTAATTTGCTGTGGGTAGTCAGCCTTGGACAAGCTTGAAAAATGTAAATACTGATTCAGTTATTGATTAACAAAAGAGATAAAAGCTGTTAAATAGGTAACTGAGGTACCTGCAATGTTTCACCAGGAGGCTGCTCAGCTGTGCCTCTTTCAGAGAAGATATTCTGATGCTTCTCATCCACAATTTAATACCTAATTATCTCCTTTTATGCAAGTGGATGTGCTCTATCGACACAGAAGTAGAAAGGTGAAGGGAGGCAGTCATGGGTGTTTTGTTTTGGGGTTTTGGTCTTGATGCTTTTCCAGTTTCACTTTGTACCAGGACAAGCTCTGTGTATCAGCTGTGCTTTTGGATTATTTTTATCAGCTTTTTTTTTTTTTCTTTAGCAGTAGGGAAAGCCTTAATCCTTCCTAAAGTGTAAACTCAAGATCCATTTCTCCCCTTTACAGGCAATTTCTTACTTGAAACATGAAAATCTAGGACGTTTCTCTCCACTGAAAAAAACTTAGGCTTGTTCTACAGTTCACCTGTTTACTGAATTAACTGAACAAGCTGAAAATCAACCAGAACCACTTCCTTCAGCTTGTGAAATGATGGGCCTTGTTTTACGTAGTAACCACTACATTAATTTAGAAGTTTGCTGCCTTAAAGCTAAAGGTGTTTCTACTTCCCTGGTTATTTCAACAAAAAAGATGTTGAAACCTTCCAGTTACCAGTGGAGTTCTCTGGAAGGGTTTTTTGGGTTGCCCGTTGAGATGGATGTGAATTTTGTTTATGTCTGGTAATTTATTGAAGGTCAAATTCTGCAGCTGAGATGGTATTTGGCTTTTTACCTAAGGCAGTAGCTTCCAAAGGCAATTAACTGTGAAGGATTCCAACAGGACATGGTAGTTTACCTTCTTTTATTGTTGTTTTTAAATTACATTGCATTTTGAAGTGAGCCCAAAGAACTGCATGTATGTGGTCCTGTCACTATATGCATTCATTCTTTTCATAAGTAAACTGCTGCCCATCTTTGTAGACATAAATAACCTTTCTGTCTGTAAATTAATTGTCTCTTTAATCCTCTCCTTTGGTTGCAGGTTGGATTTGCTCCCATTTTATGCCAGACTGGTTGCCACGTTGCACCCCTGTATGTCTGATGTGGCGGAGGATCTCTGTTCCATGCTGAAAGGGGATTTCAGATTCCATGTATGTTTTGGTGTTCAGAGTAACCAATCTGAGAAGTCACCCTTTGGTGTAAAAAATAACATTTGGTGTTGTAATGGAGTATTTAATTCAAATTAGTTTTTCTGATTTTCATCAGTCAAAATTTTCTGTTCCTCTCAATTGTACTTTTCAGTGTTGTTTCTCTTTTTTTTTTGAGTTTTGTGCTCCAACTGGTTATGGTGCACAGTGATGATTTCTTCACCATGTTCTGAGTTTTATGGCACAAATTTCAGGGTTTGTTTCTAACACTGACATTAAAATGTGTATGAATTGCTCAGGCTCACTTGAATCAACTATCTGAAGTTAACTGTTCTCAGAAAAACCTTTATCTGTAGGGGAAATCCAATTTTGTGTTCTGGGGATTTATGTTCAGACATGGAGACATATTGGTGCTTTGTTAGTAAAATTCTGCTGAATGTCAGTAATTTTAAAAAAAAAGAAAAGTCTGCACATTATTAAATCTGACATGAAAAAGCCATCAATGTTTAATATTTCCTTGAGGGCTACACAAGGGACCCAGGTCAAACACTGCTGATTTCCCAACCTGCTTATGCATGTTCAGGTCAAAGTAATTTAGAAGAACTGCGTATTTTTGAGGGGCTGAAATCCATTCTTTTTTTTTTTTTTTTTTTAGGTAAGAAAGAAGGACCAGATCAACATTGAAACAAAGAACAAAACTGTGAGGTTTATTGGGGAGCTCACCAAGTTTAAGATGTTCTCCAAAAATGACACCCTGCACTGTTTGAAGGTGAGTGTTGTGATACTCTGTGCTCCAGCATGTGCTGATCACGTGTCCCCATCCTATTCCCCTTCATTTATCTGCTGCTGATGATGTTTGAATTTATTAGATGTGGTTTTAAACCCTGATGTCTGCTGTTAATTGCACAAGGAGACTTTTATGGCTGTTTGTGGAAGTTTAGAATGTTCTCGTTTCTCTAAGGGTAGGAATATATTAAAATAAACGTCCCCCTAAACTGCTAACAATGTTTTTTGTGAGTATGGCAGACATTGATGCTTATTAATCTGCTATACCTCGCAAAACTTTCATTATGTTGATTTCAATTAATGTTTTTGACAGCAAGAGGGAGGGATTGGAGGCAAAAAGCTTCTCAGTGATGCAAGGAGGGGCTTTTATGCCATTTTAGCAGGTGCTTTTGTTTGTTGAGGAGCAAAACAAATCTTTGGAAAGCATTAATCTCTGGGCACATCATCTCACTTTGCTGATAAACATGCAAACTCATCTTTCGTGTCAAGTCCCAAATTTTAAAAATGGTTTTAAAAAAATAAAAGGAATTTGAAGACTCACAGTTTAAGATCCCTTTCTGTGCGTAGTTTCAGTTCAAGGCTGAACTCTTAAGCCATTGTAATCATCACAACTTAATGTTTTCTGCAGTTGAAAAAGATGTTTAACGAGCTGTGTTTTTGTATCAATACATCCCAGATGCTGCTGTCAGACTTCTCTCATCACCACATTGAGATGGCCTGTACCCTGCTGGAAACCTGTGGCAGATTCCTCTTCAGATCCCCAGAGTCTCACCTAAGAACCAGCGTCCTTTTGGTAAGAAAAACTCATCATCTCATGGGGGAGGGTGTCAGGCACTACCCTAAAGCAATTACTCCTTTCTGAAAGTATCCTGGAGAGCTCCAGTTGACCTGTAAATCTGTTCAGGACTTGAAAGAAAATGTAAAAAAATGAATTGAATTTCAGAAGCAAAAAGCTATTGCTTTTGAACTGCAGATAATTCAGAGATAGGGCAAAAGCAGAGGATGAGGTTGAAAGAATGTAGTAGGTGTATCTGAACATTGCTGAGATACAATTTGGGAGGAAAAGCAGACAGGATTTCAACTGCAGGTGAAGACAATTGTGGAGGAGGTGGTTTCTGTGCCCTGGTGCAACGTCTGGGGTTTTAAATTGGAAGAAAAAGTTCATGAAGGCACAAGAGGAAGCAGTTTTTGAAATAGAGGTTGGGAATTAAGGTAAGAGTAGAATTGGGATCTGTAAATCTAGATAAGTACTGGAAAAGGCATAAAAAGAAATGGCTTTGGATCTTTCTTAATGGAACTGAGCCCTGAATACTTCACTGGCATGAGAGACAATCCTAAAACTTTGTCCAAGGTAAGAGACAGAGTCAAACATGGTTGAAGAATTCCTTTACAGATAAATTCCCTTCCTCTTGACCCTGCAGCCTCTCCTCTCATGGAGAAATTGTACAATATACCCAAGTAGGCAGCTGCTTCTCCTTAATGGAGAAGCAGCTGCCTACTTGGGTATATTGTACAATTTCTTTTTTCACACAACAGTTTCTTTGTGAACCTCTTTGAATGTCATAACAACATCTGTTGGGGTGGTGGAGCCACAGGAGGAAAGAGATGGGCAAATTAACTGCAGGTTCTTGGCTCGTGCTTTTTGTAGCAATGCACTTGGGATCTTGAAAGGTTTGAGTCTCAATTTTCTACATTTATTTTATTTGACAATAAATGTGAATGCTAAACCTGGCTCAACTGTGAGGTGCAGGACAAACCTCAAACACTGAATTATCTGAGGCTTAAAAGCCTCACAAGGTTTCGGATAAGTCATCTTTCTTATGCAGTGAGGAACCAGGAAAAGATAAGTTTGGAATATCTGTTGCTCAAGATGTAAAATTAAGATAAATAGATTTCTGTTCTGCAATCTTTTAACGTCCCCCTAAATACAGAGATTAATTTTGACTTAGTCTTCTGCAAATTGGATCATAGTCTTACGGTACCAGTTAGTGTGAGCTGTAGAAAAGATTACTGCCAAAGCCAGCTAATTACAATCTTGTGGTAAAAAAATCTAAGCAAATATAAAGCTGATCTTCTCAATGACTCTTATGGGTAGAATTAAGGCTGTTGATCCTTCAAATAATTGTTGGTCTTAATCTTTACTGCTGATGAAATATTAGGTAATAAGATTCCAAAGGGGCTGCATGTCCCCCATTAAACACAACGTTGCTTTGTCCTAGGGTGGAAGAAAGTCATAGTTAAGAATGGATTTTAAAAGTAATTAGGGGAAAATTGATTATTGAGAAGTAAAGTGCTCTGTAAGGGTGTTGCAAACTTATTGGCAGTGAGTGACTCAGTGTAGAGAAACATTTAGTGGTCATATCCTGGTTTTGTAGAACTACTTCATGTTATGCAAATTATTTAGAGATTGTTTCGTCAGGACAGTGTTTATTTCTGTTAATTGTTCTTGTTGGCGAATCTTTCAAATTCGGTGTCCTTTATATAACTCCAAATATTAACCTAAAATTGACTTGGCCTTGGGATCTTTGAATTGGATTCGTTGAGTTGGAGCCTCGAAAGGAGGATCAGCTTTATCTTGATCCACCTTTCAGGAGCATAATCATGTTAAAACGCCAAGTTCTTGTGTTGTGCTGTCATGGCCTTGTTAAAAGGATATTTGAAGTTTGGATATTGGGAGCCTCCTGATGCGTTTTTAATCATTTGACTTAGACAGTTGTCTTAAGCTTTAGGGCAAGGTCACTTGTGTTTATAAATACCCAGAATGAAGCTGTGTGGTGGTTTCTTTCTTGTGTAGATGGGGTTGGAGCTGTGGCAGATGTTGTTTCTACAGGAGGAGGCTGTGACAAAGTAAATGCAGTTAATTTAAACCGTCTTAATTCATACAATGAATTAAATAATTCATGTTCTATCTTCTGGGAAGAAACATTTTTTTTTTAAATCATTACCTATTATTTGCAATTTAATGTGCAACTTTTTGTAACAGGAAAATACACAAATCATGTAGGTTTATGTTGTTTTAAAGTTTTCTTTGCAGGCCATTCTGCCATTTTCTGTTGTCTTTCACTTTGCCACACTTAATGTTTAAGTTTATAGTAAAACATGCTAAATGTCACTGTGGCAGAAAACAGGTGTTTTCTGCTGATCCATCTACAAAAGGTGAAAACTTAAACCATGACTTACATATCCAAAATGAAATATGGAGAAAAGACTGTCTTTAGTAAGGAAAACCAGACCAATGCTGACAATTAAGCAGAGTAATTAGTGTTACTTGACTGATTTTTCCTGCAATACCACTTTATGGTGGGTACTGCTTTTCTTGCAGTCCATTCTGCTTGGGTAAACAGCAACAATGGAGCTTGGAATAAGGAAAATGCCATTGCCTAAATCTTTGGGAATTCATGTGAAACCATCAAAATAGACTCACTGGAGTTGCACTGATGTAAAAAATAGATTGTGAAGACATCAGTATTTCAGCTACTTTAGTTAAATAAAAATAGCTGCTGATAATCTAAACTTCTGGATTTTGAGGGGAGCTTTAAATACTGGTCTGGAACCTTTCTCACCCCAGGTGAACCATTATAAAAACAGGGGTTGTAAAGAAAAATGACAGTGGAAAGAGCAGCACAGAACCATATCTATGCTTTCTTCTTTCTTCTCTCTACCCAAGCTTTTAACTTACTTTTCTGCAACCTTTCATGTTTCCCTCCTCCCAAATGTAGCTGTAAAAGCCTTTGGCTGGAAAACGTGGTGTGTCAGCACCTTTAACTGATTATTTGCATTTATTTCCAGGAACAAATGATGAGGAAAAAACAAGCAATGCATCTTGATGCCCGCTATGTCACGATGGTGGAAAATGCCTATTACTACTGTAATCCCCCTCCAGCTGAAAAAACTGTGAAGAAAAAACGCCCTCCCTTGCAGGAATATATCAGGAAACTTCTGTACAAGGATCTCTCCAAGGTCACCACAGAAAAGGTAAATCCTGTCAGAATCTTCAGTGGAGTTTTTCCTGGAAGTGATGCAGGAAGGATTTGGGGAGGGTTACAGTTTCTTTAATTCAGGGATAATTTTTGTGTCCCTGATTAAGGTGGTTTCGTTTGGTTTATTGGAATTGGTGGAAGCTCCAGTTGGGGACCTGCATCCTCTGGAGCATTAAGTGACCAACAGAGAGAGTGAGATGAAAATCTTTGTGTTGGGAGAGTAAGAGAAAAAAAAAGGCTGAAATTAAACACAGGCTGTAAGAGCAAGGAAATGATGGGACACACTTGGACAGTGGATCAGCAGCTCCAGGAGAGCAGTTGCGTTACACACACAAAGTGCTCCACAGCAACTGCAGATCTGAAGGAGGCTTGGAAAAGGAGAACCAGGTTGTTGGCAGGTGCTCAGAGGGATTCCATCCCAACCAGGAGAGATGGGGAGGTGACAGAGGGAGCGCCTGGATATTTTTTTACCTGCTTAAAATGTGAAGCTTGTCTTAAAATTTGGTTTAGGTCCTGAGGCAGATGCGCAAGCTCCCTTGGCAGGATGCAGAAGTTAAAGACTATGTTATATGCTGTATGATCAACATCTGGAATGTGAAATATAATAGTATTCACTGTGTAGCCAACCTCTTAGCAGGGTTGGTCCTTTACCAGGAAGATGTCGGAATTCATGTTGTGGATGGAGTGCTGGAGGATATTCGACTGGGAATGGAGGTAAACACCCAGCATCCTTGCTGAGCTGCACTCGTTTGCTTGTCTTGGAAGGACAACTAAAATCATCTTGCTTAAAGAAAAGAATCCTTGGATTCTGGGTTTTTTTAAGTCTGATGACTTTTCTGCCTTCCTTGTTTGCTTTGTAAAGGTTTATTTAAATTAATACCCCCCCAAAACAAAACAAAACAAAACAACAACAAAACCAAACTAACAGGATTATTAGGACAGTTGTTTTGCCCCCCTTGGCATACCATTTATTCTTTCTCAGTGCAGACAGATTCATGCAACTTCGAGTAATTTTGGACACTACTCCATATTTTAATAGATGTTAAAATTACAAGAATTCTCTGGGAGATGAAAAATTATCATAGATTTAAGACGAAGTATGGGCTACATGGATTTGAACTTTATAATAAATACTAGCTGACCAGCTTTCATAACTACTTCTAAATGTTTACTTTTGTGTAATGCACATGGACATAAATAATCATCTTTTATTATAAGAAATCCTATCCATATTTCTATACCCCTTTTTTCTTTGTAAAAGCTTTGTTGGGTGTGGGGTTTTTTTTCTAATGTTCTACTGTGTCTGCATGATGCAGTGAATTTCCCTGTCCTGTTTTGGTGCAGGTTAATCAACCAAAGTTTAACCAGCGGCGGATCAGCAGTGCCAAGTTCTTGGGGGAGCTCTACAATTACCGGATGGTGGAATCTGCCGTCATATTTCGAACTCTCTATTCTTTCACCTCCTTTGGGGTGAACCCTGATGGCAGCCCCAGCCCCCTGGACCCTCCAGAGCATCTCTTCAGGATCAGGCTGGTGTGCACCATCCTCGATACCTGCGGGCAGTACTTCGACAGAGGGTCCAGCAAACGAAAGCTCGATTGCTTCCTTGTGTACTTCCAGGTATTCTGGATTTTACAGAGCTCTGTGCAGTTCTTCAGCAGGCTGATCTAAGTCAGTCTGCTGCATATTTCTCTCACTGTTCTCTAGCACTACAGTTTTTAGAATCCAGTCTGTCTGATGGCAGTTTTATTTCCAAGTGATGCGTGTGTTGAGTTACATCAAAACGATCAGGGTGCTCTCAGTGCCCCCACTGTGGGTTTGCTCAGCTCAGAGAAGGTTAGTTAGGTTCTGACCTCATCTGATAGTTTTTGGAGGGACAGAGGGCTCCAATACTCCTCAGGCACGCAGGGTGAAAAGATGAGAGGGAATGGGCACAAGCTGCAGCAGGGAAGGTTCTGACTGAATAAATGTCATCAAGTGGGGAGAAGATTTCATAACCAGAGTGTTTAAACACTGGAATGGGTTCCTCATCAGATGGGGAATTTCAGCCCATGGAATTCATGCTAAAACCCTTCACATATAATTCCTTTTTGTTTCTGCTTTTTCTTTCTAAATTATATTAAAACAAGGGTATTAAAAGTTTGGGTGATAATGACTTATTCCAGACCTTCAGGACATTTATCCTTTGCTGTATATGAGATGTGAAACGTTGTTTTAATGTATAATCTAGTCCTATCTTTAAATGCAAATTAAACTTTTCAGGGAAGAAGGTATTTTGGTTACACCTTATTAATTTCAGCAAGCCTTCCTTTTGACCATGTCACCTTCTAAGTAAAGTTTCTCTCACACATTCTTAATTTTCAGATGCAGTTCTTGCTCTCAGGTTGTACTGTTATGTTGGCTTAAAATCAGCACTTATTTGTGACAATGTCTCTGTAAGAGTTGTCTGCAAACTTTTTATAAGGCAAACTGGATTAGGGACTTGAAGCTGGCTGCAGTCTCAAGACTTTTTGGTGATGTTTCCCCCCCTTCTCCCTAAAATATGCCTTTAGGAAATTCATTTTCTTGAAAATATATGAGGGGAGGAATTGAGAGCAGGCAAGTTGTTCCGTGCTCACACTGAGAAGGGACTTCAATGCTTTTTTTGTGCTAAGTCTTCTTATTTCTAACAGTGCTTGTGATAGAAGCAGCATATTCTTAATGTTTGCGATATCCAGCGTTATCAAACAGTGTGCAGTGATATCCAAACCCCTAATAGTTGTATAAAATTTAGCATTTTCCGCTGTACAGACAGGCCTTGGCATGACGGACTTCAGTGTTTTAACCCTCAGAGGTGAAATAGTTCCTAAATCTCAGTGTGCATGGAACTCACTGGGATATTTTGTCTTCCAGCGCTACGTGTGGTGGAAAAAAAGCCTGGATGTTTGGACAAAAGAGCACCCTTTCCCTATAGACATAGATTATATGATCAGTGATACCCTGGAGCTGCTGAGACCAAAGATCAAGCTGTGCAATTCTCTGGAAGAAGCTGTGAGACAGGTGCAGGACTTGGAACGAGAGTTCTTAATAAAACTAGGTGAGGAAATGGGGATTTTGGGGGGGGGGTTTATTGACAATTCCTGTAGTTTTTAAAATTGCCTCTTGTTTGGTGGTGGTAGGTCACTATTGTTGTTGTTTTATTCTCATGATAAGAATATTTCTGTAGCTTCTTTGCCCTTTTCTAATCGCTTCAGAGATCATACAGAATCTCCATAACTAAAGTGATTAAGTGTTTAAAAAAAATTCATTGTGAGTACTGTTAATATAATAGTATTTGGAGAGCAGAATTGTGTGTGTATATTAGTTAATTGAGTCACATGGTGCAAGTGATGAGGGAGAAAATTATGAATTTAATCAGAAAAATGATTTATTACTCTTAATTTCAGCCCATTTGAGAAAATCCTGGTTAGTATCTAAAACTGTTACCACGTTAACCTTTAAGCTTTTGTTCTTACTACATATGGGATACTGCTGTGCTCATTGCTTGTTAATTGGAGTTGTTTTCTAATATCTCATTTTTATTTGAAAACAGGCTTGCTCATGAAAAGCCTGTAAAAATACATAAGTTTTACACTTTAGGTGTTAATTAGAGTTTTAATAGCACTTCATCTTCTTGGACAAGTTCAGTTTCTAAGAATTCATTGGGAGAAATGTGTACAATACCATGTAAAATGCTGCAACTTCTGGTTTAGGACAAATTTATTTTTTTAATATGCTGTCCATTTAATTGACATTGTATGTTAGAAGTTTGTTATTTTTTTTCACTGGATGACCTAAATTTTGCAAAAGCAGTTCTCTAAAAACAGTTTGTTTTTTTTTTTTCATGAATCAGAATCATGATCAGTTCTTAAATATTTTCTCAGCAAACATTCTGATTGAAATCCTGTGAGACTAAATGTGGAAATAGTCTAGAGGAAGAGAACTACCTAGAAAACGTGTCATTCAGAAGTAGAATATTGTGACCCATGGGAACAAGGGGTTTTTGAAGTGATTTTCCATGTATAACTGGAGTGGTTATGTGTCTTCTGATGTTCTAAGTCTTTTTTCCAAATTTCAGGAATTGTGAATGACAAAGATTCCAAAGATTCCATTACGGAAGGAGAGAACCTGGAAGAGGACGAAGAGGAGGAGGAAGGTGGAGCAGAGACAGAGGAACAATCTGGAAATGAAAGTGAAGTAAATGAGCCAGAAGAAGAGGTGAACTTAATCATTTACCTTCTTTCATGTAAAAAAAGGACGAGTAATCAGGATTTTGATTGCTTGGTGCTTTCTGAAGCCCCTCTAAGTCGCCAGAGCCAGTGGGTGAAACGTGGCCCAGATAGTACTTGAAGACATTCCCATCCCACTTTTGTGTTTGTGGAAAACTGAATACAGAGTTTCTGAGGCTTATTCCAGACAATTTACAGCAGAAACTTGAACCTGACAACTTTGCTTCTCAACAAAAAGATGCCTTCAGTTTTTTTGGCATGAAAAATAAAGCACTTGAAGATTATTTTTTTGAGATTATTAAGGCAAATGTATTGACTAGATGTCAGAGCAGTCAGGTAGGAAAAATAACAGCTGTTCAGAGTATGCCTGTGTAATAGGAATAAATAAAAGATTTATGGAGCATAGAAACCTTCCTTGTTTACTGTGCTAATAGTATTTTGAATCAAAAATGGTGGGGCCAATAAAAAAAAGACAAGTACATAGAAATTCTGAGTTGTCACTGTGACGCAGCAGAGTTGAGGTGATAATGGTGGTGTTACAAGGAAACCATTTCATCGAGGAAATAGGAGACGGTTTTTTCCAGGTGCTTGGGTTGGTTGGTTTGCTAAGGAGCCTTTTTCAAGCTCTGTCTGTCAGTGTTAGAGAGCCTGAAGTTTGGCTGGGTTTGTGCCTTTAGCCACAAATCAGTACCAGCAGAACCACAAACAGCTGTGGGGTGGGGAAGGCACCTCTGGGGATCTTTGTGTTTCCCTTCTTCCCAATCCATTCCTCCAGCTTGTGGAATTCCCTCTGAGTTGCAGCACAACCATGTGGGGTGTTGGCCTCTGCTCCCAGATTTCTGCTGTACATTCTTGAAATTATCAGATAAAGCCCCATGAGTTCAGACTGAACATTAAATAAAAAAATGTAACCAACAGATTTACTAGGACTGAACTGAGCAAGTGTTATAGGAACCCAGGTGCAAGCGGTCCTGTTTTGTTTTAAATGGTCACCAGTTATTAATGGAATATTCTAGGAGGGCTCTGACAATGAGGAAGAAGAAGGGGAGGAGGAAGAGGAGGAAAACACGGATTATCTTACAGACTCCAATAAGGAAAACGAGACTGATGAGGAGAACACGGTGTGTATTGCCCCGGGCAGCTCTGAACTGGCCTCTGCCTCCTTTACTGACTGCTTTTTGCCAGTGCTGCTCATAACAAAGCTGGGAAAATAAACATAGTAGGAAAATAAAGAACATTATCAACCAATGTGCTGGGATACTGACTTCAAACTTTTTGTGGTCGTGTTATGCTTTCCAGATACTTGCAGGGTAGTTTCTGTCTTGAAAATACCACTTAACTTTATGGACTTAATGGAAAAATGAGTTAAATAGGTGTGTTAAGGGTAGAGAGTTTTCTTTATAATTGTTGCCACATCTCGGATGTGACCAATTTGTCTTTCAAGAAAATAATCAAGGCTGAAAACTTCCTTCTTGAACAATTTGGGTTTTTAAACCTTTTATGTATGATACAGAAGCAATGAGGATATTTTCCCACTTATTTCTGGACCGAGTGTTCATATTTCTGGAACTAATGTAATGGAAGGTTTTTTGTCCCACTGCAATAGGAAGTGATGATTAAAGGAGGAGGATTGAAGCATGTCCCTTGTGCAGAGGATGAGGATTTCATTCAGGCATTGGATAAAATGATGCTGGAAAACCTTCAGGTATAAATAGTTACTTTCATAATTTAATGTACAATTAACTGCAGTTGATTTTTCTTTAAATAAGTGATTAGGGCTTAACTTACCATACTAAAGGACATGGGTGGGTTTTTTTCATTATTTCCTCTTCTCTGCAGTTGACATGTTTGGATGAGTGGCTTTTAGTAAAATAGCTGTTAATTGTATTGATTACTGAATCAGTAATAACTGCAGCGGATACTGTGCCACACTTCTGACTTTATCCTAGGTTTTAATACATTTAGTGTGTTTAAAATGCAGATGCATTTAAATTTACATAGCCTTTTTATGCTTTTGTTTGTTTGCTTTAGACACATCTGATAAATATTTCAGTACTGAGCATACCAAGCCATGTATAATGAATATATATTAATAAGACCTACCGAAAAAATCTGTTATCCAAATTCCTTTATAGCTGAAGTATTCTCTGCCTGTAACTTTTTTTTTTTTTTCTCACAAGCAAGGAAAACTAAAGGGAAATGTAATAAATCCTGATAGATTTATTTCTGTATTACTTGGTTCTCCTGGAAGAGAGACTTTTTAACAGTCATGACAGCCTGTCTGTTGCCATCCAGTGTCAGCATCTCAGCACTGACAGGATTTCCTCTCCCTTGGCAGCAACGCAGTGGGGAGTCAGTGAAAGTGCATCAGCTGGATGTTGCCATCCCTCTGCACCTCAAGAGCCAGCTCAAGAAGGGGCCCCCACTCGCGGGTGGAGAAGGAGAGGCCGAGTCTGGGGACACGATGCCCTTTGTCATGTTAACAAGGAAAGGCAACAAACAGCAGGTGAGAGGTTCCACAAGGTACAGACACCTTAAATAAATAAACAAATATAATCCTTTCGCTTCTTCGAAAATCCCACTTTTAACTTCTGAAGTCACGGGGTATTTGTTCATCCTTTTCTCAGGATAGGAGACACACAGCTTGATTTTGGTAAATAGGAAATGCCATCTGTAGTTTCTCGGAGTTCTTGGTTGTCGGTAGAAAGGATGGAGAAAAATTCCAGGGTCGGATTATGCCATTATTAATTTACATTTGGTGATTACACCAGTAGGAGATTGTTGTGTCTTACCTGTATGTTAAATGTAGTTGTGGAAGATGGAGGGCTGCGGTTGGTGGGCTGCCAGTGAACACTGAAAGGGGTAGGGAGGATAAAAAAAATTCCAGAATCTTCAAGATTGTACAGGTTTTTCTGAAAACACTTTCAGGTTCAAATCAAGGTATATGGCATTTTCTAAATTCCACTTCCTAAGTAACTGCCACTTGGCTGAATTTGTTCAATTTGCAAAAAAAAAAAAAAAAAATTAAAAAAAAAAATTATTGTCTCTGAAGATATTTTTAGGGGGCTATTCCAGAATGGCTGAGCCTCTTGGAGGAACTTAATTGGGAAGGGTATTGATAAAACAAATAAAATCTTCATGCAGCCAGTCTGTGTGTTGGTCTTGGCCCTTTTCTCCAGTATATGTTTGACTTTTCCTATCTCAGCAAATGCATCATGTACAGCTCAGTACCTCACACATTCCACATGAATTTCTCCCCATGGTTTAGGTCTCTTTAAAGAAACCTTTTCATTCTGGTTATCCAATTTGGTGATGGAAATTAATTACTTTGAGTTAACATGGCAAGCAAAACCAAGTCCAAGCATCTGGGCCTTTCCAGTGTTTAGATCAGAGTCATTATTTGGCTCTTACTTTTGTCCCCTGATCTGCATCGATGGTTTGACAGCTGAGATTTATAAACCTGAACCTGTTTTTCTCTTCCTTCCTATGAGAGACACTTAAAAAAATCCATGTAGAAAGTGGTTGTTGTGTTTTCCTGGAACTTGAATGTTGTCTGTGAAGTTGTGCAGAAGTTTTGAGTGGGGGATTTTTGTTGTAAAAAAAACCAAAAAAACTAAGGTGTTTAATATTTTCAGGATAATTTACTAGGAGCATCTGTAGTGCAAAGAATTTTGGGATCTTCATATTCCCTGTGAGGGGAAAGTATTGCTGGTATGTGGCTTAAAAAGAAAGCAGAACTTGTTCAGGATTTTTCCCTGCTCCTCCCCCAATATTTGGTTTTGGGAGTAGGTTCTTCCTGCCAAAACTCCTCTCAACGTTTCTAGAAATGTAGAAAACAGTTGCTTTATAGACTCCTTCAGCTCCTGACTTAATGAAAGGCTTCTTTGTCCATGCTCCTGTATTCAAAAAAAAAAAAATGTGTCTTAGTAGTCAGTTTTAATAGAAAAATAAGCAGGAAAGAAGAGGTGGAGTTGAAAAGAAAATAATTATTCTGTCTCACGGTACTTTATTTGAAATCTGCGTGAGCAGAGCGAGTGCAGAGTTTTGAAGTGATGGATGCACAGGTCACTGGTAACTCAGAGCTGTAAACTTTCAGCTTGTTACGAGCAAAAGAAGTTTGCAGCAAGCTGGGGGGGCTGTGAGTGACTTCATCTGCACAGTCACCGGAGTGACAAACAGCCCACTTTGGGTTTGGGCTCCGCACTCTTTGTTAGTGGCACTGCTGAAATGAGAAATCTGCACTGTTAGAAAGCACCTTCTGATGGAAATTATTCGTGCTGTGCTTCCTTCCAGAGGCTGATATTTGGTAGTTGAGGTCCAGTTGCCAAATACTCACATGTCAGTGCCCAGCCAGATTTCAGTGCAGCATTGACAGCTGCTTTCTTGAAGCAACACAAGAACAACTGAGTGGTATTTACCAGCTGCAAACAACCTGAATTAATGGTCATTGCAGGCTGGTAGTGACAAGGACACCGCGTTTTATCCTGAAAACTTACAAAACTGGTAGCAGTAGAACCTAAAACCTAATGTGGTTATTTGAAATTAAACAGTAGCACTGTGAATTATTCATAAGCCGTGGGAGAGCAAGGGCAAATAACGTTGTCATCATAATGCTGAGCTCTGTCTGATACCATTTGATTGTTTATGAAACCAGCCAAGAAGTTTTATGCCAGGTAGGTGTGAAATGAAGTGAGATTTAGATTGTAAAAAGCAAGTCCCCAAGTGTCAAGAAATTTTGTTAATACCTGAGACAAAAGATCTCCTTTTGTCTGAAAGATCTTTAGCAAGGCTCGATAAAACAATGGAATGGTCAAGTGTGTCCTTGAATGTCCTTTATCTCCTGATCTTTTTTTAAAAAAAAATCTGTAATAATCCAGTCTTCTGAATAGTCATTTTTGATCATCCTTCAGTGGAACCCTCTGTCCTGCCCCCACCTCACAGGTCCTGTGAGAGGTTTTAGATGCACCTCTTCACTGTGTGCAAATGGGAAGCCTTTCAGTTGCTCAGTAATCATCACATCCTGTAGTAATTGTCATCAGTGACTTGATTTCAGGTGGCAGCTGATTGCCTTGAGATAGTGAGTCACTGATGTTTTGATAATTACCAGGCTGTTGTTTTTCTGTTTCTCTCATTTACAGTTCGGTTTTATTTTTTTCTGCTTTGTGCATCTTGCCTGAAAACACCAATCCCATTAAGCTGATAAATCCACGGAACAGAGAAAATATAAAGGACATATTAAAATGGATGAGGAGCTTAATGGTGAAGCCAAGGAATGATTTCTATCATGAAATGCTGCTAATGGATTAGTTATTTGTGTGGTTCACCTAAAGCTCATTTGCTGATCTGTGGGAACAGCCTGCTCAGCAATAAGTAACTAAAGCTTCCTTTGCTCTTGGAATTTCAACTTCCATCTTTATTCTTCCCTGCACGCCTTAATAACAAGCTTGTATTTATAATCAGTATAATATACTATTACTCTAAAAAAAAATCTTGTCTGTTTTTTCTCTTCTAAACACCTCTTGCAGTTGGTAGGATTTGGGGAGTCACTGTACCCAGGTTTTTCTCAGGTCTTTGCAAGAGTTTGTCTGTGTTTCAAACACAGTTTATTTTCAAATGCTGCATCTGAGTACTTGGAGTCTTCTGGTGGGGCTGTGTGAGATACCTCGAGATTGCTCAGTAATCATTGCGTTAAGTACCAACCAGGAGCACTGAGGGGTTTGTTTTACTCTAAACCTTCTCAGCAGAGGTTCTGATAATGTATCTTTCCATCTGCAGCTTTTGACAGTGGAACAGAAAAGAACACTCGGGAATTTGCTTCTGTTTCTGGGGAAATAGATCTCCCATGATGGGAACAAGCAGCAGGATTCAGAGTAGTGCAGGGAATATTGAGAATGATTATCTTTAAATGCATTTCCCTTCTTATAGCACAGAAATATTTATGTCTAATGGCCATGCAGTTGAAGGAGGGAGTCAAATTTTTATAAATATGTTCTCAAACTTTAGCATTAAGGGTTTTCTGAGAGCTGTTGTTTCAGTTGCAGATAAGATTAAGAATCACTTCTCTGTTTGGGAACAATTGTAAAAAAGAAATGAAATCTATGGGAATAACAGCTTGAATTTTCTGAATCTGAGGAAAAAAGAAAACACCTTCCTTACACCTCTCTGAAAATCTCATCTGAATTTCCAGAGAGGGTCCTTCTGTAGGAGTGCCAGGGTTACCTGATGTACCTTAGGGCAGATCAGAGAAGGTGTTGATTGTGGAGTGGGGATGAGGAAGAAAAGATTCAATTTGACACCACAGCTGTCTCCAGAGTAATGAGAAGCACTGGGGAGCCAGAATTATCCAGTAAAAGGAAAGTACTGGCCAGAGAATGTCAGAGGATGCCTGGAACGTTTCATCACAGGGGATTGCAGCAGGAATTCTGCTTGGGGGGCTTCATCTCTTGGGAGGGAAGTGCATCTTCCTGAGCCAGCTCACGTGCTTTCATCTCCAGATTGGTGTAATTCTCTCTTGGGCACATTGGCTGATGTGAAGATGAGAAATAAAGGTGGCTGTGCCTTCCTGTGTCTTTGGGGTCTGGGTGGGTTCCATTTTCTCCTGCTGCTCCAAGCGAAGCAGAGCTTAAAACCAAACGACAAACACCACGCTTGGCAGGAGAAGCTGCTGCAGAAACCATCCCAGTAACTACAATAACTGTGATCTCTCTGTGTTTCGGATGCTTTTGTGGTGTGTTTTTCCCTCCTGGGGATTTACAAACTCGTTTCCACTTGCAGTTCAAGATCCTAAATGTGCCCATGTCTTCCCAACTGGCGGCAAACCATTGGAACCAGCAGCAGGCGGAACAGGAGGAGAGGATGAGGATGAAAAAGCTCACTCTGGATATCAATGAACGGCAGGAACAGGAGGACTACCAGGGTAAGCAAATCAGAGAGGATTTAATTTTCATTTTCAGGGCAGCCCTCATGGATGTGCAGAAAATGTCAGGTGTGATGATAAACAGCCTAAATTCTGAATATTGATCTGCAGTACTTGGGGAAACCTGTGTTTGGTGTCAGGCATTCCTTGGTTACTTTGGACTTGAAGTTTTTATAGCTCTTCCATGAAAGGGGAGTTTTCAAACGGGGCTCAAATGTCAGGATTTCCATTTATTTTGGGAAAGGGGAAGAACTGAGACGGTTTCCTCAAAAATAACACAAAATGAATCTGATGTTTGCTGCAAGACAACTGAGTTGAATACAAGAGGAATGAACTCTGTGCAACCTAAACTATTTTTAAGCTATTAATAGGTATTTTAGATAGTAATAGTATTTAGACTCTTCATTAAGTCTTGCTGGGACTTGCAAATACTGAGGTGACCTTCACTTGAAAAATACAAACTGTCACCTCAGCTTCATGTTGTCAAAGGTTCTAAGAGTCCTCAAATGTGGAGCATCTGAATATATTAACAAAATGAAAGTTTCACACAAATGACATGATTTAATTTGATTTTTGAAGATGTGCAAGTCAGGCATTTTGGAACCTGGACAGACTGAAGCAAACAGCTGGTACAGCAGATCATGCAGTCCCTAAACCCGTGCATTTGATGGGCTGGGTGGTTTGGTTTGGGTGGTTGTTATTTCAGATTCAACTTCTCTTGGTTTACTCAGACAGTAACCAAAGCCAGACCAGCAGAACTGGTGATACTCAGCTCTTATGTTCATGTTTCCACTGAACATCTCCAAAATTCTCGCTCTGTTTTGTTTTGGTTTGTTTGGGGTTTTTTTTTTTTTTTTTTTTTTGGTAAAGATGTTGCAGTCTGGTGGCAATCACAGTATAAGTAGTTAATTAGCAGGAAATCTCATTTAAGGTATTTAGTGAAAGGTCATTGTTCATCAAGAAATGGGAAATAATTAAATTAAAGCAGCTCTGATTGTACAAACACTCTGGAATCCAGCACTCCTTGCAGAACTTTGATAGTACCAGAACTAAATTTGTAAAAAGGAGCATTTTTCCAGAGGGAGTGTCTGCAGAGCTCTGAAATGGTAACACAATATATTCTTAGTGTTAAACAT
>NW_020957196.1:102713-103997 GCF_003031625.1 Empidonax traillii | reverse complement strand
GTGAAAGTATTCTGTTGAAAATTCTAGTAGCTGTTGGTGACCATCCGAAAAGGGTGGTGTGGTAGTTTTAATCTAGGCCTTCCTTGGTGACCACTTTGTAACCAAGGAAGGGGGAGTGTTTCCAGTATTCCATACGATTTTTACGTAAATCGGGGTATAAATAAGAAGGGAGGAGAGGTCTTCACTCTCTTCTCTTCCGGCGAGGTTCGCGAACAGTGGGTCCTTGCGTTGGTCTCGCTTATCTAAGGCTGAGGCCTGCAGCGTCCACTGACCTGCCACGTGGAGGCTTGGAGAGTGCTGGACCTGTCTGCCAATCCTGCTTTTCTAAGGGATGTGGTGAGATCTGTTTTGTTAGTTATTAGTATAGTCCTTGAGTTTGATTGCGTATATCGCGTATGTCGCTCACGCACCCCACAGGATCAGACTAACAAGGCTGTGGCACAGCAATTTCAAGGCATTTCAAGTAGGCAGGGCACAACCAGCTCCCACTTCTTGTAGGTGAGTGTGCTTTTTAAAGCTAGCAATGGTTTCCAGAAAAACAAAAGCCGTTACTGCTGTTAATACTAGGAGTGTGTCTGCTCAGACACTTCCCTCGAAGAAGGATGCAGCCACCCAGGTCTCTGGGTGTGCTGAGTGTCTGAGCCTGACATTGGTACCGGAGGATGGTGTAGGAGGTAGCTGTGTACGATGCGAGCAGGTGAGTGACTTGCTGTGCCTGGTAGCAGAACTTAAGGAAGAGGTAGAGAGATTAAGGTGCATTAGGGAGAGTGAAAAGGAAATTGACTGGTGGGGTCAAACCCTTTTGAACCCTAAGGAAGTCCAACAAGAGACGGCGAAGCCCTGCCCCTCCTGCCATAAGGCAGAAGGAGCAGACCAAATTGATGGGGGACAATGGAAACAGGTCCCTAATGGGAGAGGTAAAAGAACTCTCTCTCGACCCCCATCACCCCCCAGGGTGCCCTTGAAGAATAGATATGAGACCCTGGACCCAGACAGTCAGGTAGAGGACAGCCAAGAAGATCTCTCTGGAGAGCCTCCTGGTTTGACCCTGTCTAAAAGACGGATTACAACCACAGGTATAAGAAAAAAAAGAAAGGTAGTTGTAGTCGGTGACTCCCTTCTGAGGGGAACTGAGGGCCCTATATGTCGCCCAGACCCATCCCAGAGAGAAGTATGCTGCCTCCCTGGGGCCAGGGTGAGGGATATTAGTAAGAGACTTCCTGAGTTAATTCAGCCCTCAGACTATTATCCACTGGTGGTAGTCCAGGCTGGCAGTGAGGACAT
>NW_020957196.1:97942-102122 GCF_003031625.1 Empidonax traillii | reverse complement strand
TAAAGGATTGGTGCCACCGTCAAAATTTTGGTTTCTTTGACCATGGGGCAAACTCCATGGTACCTAGTCTCTTAAAATCAGATGGGATTCATCTGTCTAGGAAGAAAAAGAGGACTGTAGCCCATAAGTTAGCGAGGCTGATCAGGAGGGCTTTAAACTAGGTTTGAAGGGGGAAGGGGTCGAAACCGGGCTCTCCAGTGATCAACCTAGGGATGGAAAGCCTGAGTTAAGAATTAAATCAACAGCCCACCTGAAGTGCATGTACACTAATGCACGCAGTATGGGGAACAAACAAGAGTGTGGAGAACTGGCTACATGAAAAGAGGCATGCAGACCCACAGGAGCTGGGAGGGTATCGACTCAGCAACTTTAAGCACAGCTGGTGTAGCTGCTGTCCAAGCAAGGTCATGCCAATCTCTTAGCGATAGCCGTTGCTCAATAACAAGATGTTGTTATTGCTACAGTCTGGGAAAATGAAAAACTGAGGGTCTCCACAAACAAGAAATAAAGGCGGTCCGGACCTCTAGGGCTCTTACCAATCATGTAGTTAAATTACAGAATATTAATAAGCTCATTACCTATCCTATATTTTGCCGTGGTGTGTGCTCAATAAACGGAGCATGTTGATTTTCATATTGAGTGTCCCTGCTTTCCCGCGTCTGCAACACAAGAGGAGCTGGAAACCACTGTGCAACACGAAGGCTATGATGCAGTCGCCATCACAAAAACGTGGTGGGATGACTCGCATGACTGGAGTGGTGCTATGGAAGGCTACAAGTTCTTCAGAAAGAACAGGCAGGGTAGGAGAGGTGGAGGGGTGGCTTTATATGCTAGAGAGTCTCTTGACTCTGTTGAACTTGAGGTCAGCAACGATAAGGTTGAGTGCCTGTGGACCAGAATCAGGGGGAAGACCAGCAAGGCCGGCATCATCATAGGTGTCTGTTACACACCGCCCTACCAGGATGATGAAGGGGATGAATTATTCTATAAGCAGTTGGCGGATGTCTCGAAATCGTCAGCCCTTGTCCTTGTGGGTGACTTTAACCTGCCGGATATCTGCTGGGAGCTCAATACTGCAGAGAAGAGGCAGTCTAGGAATTTCCTGGAGTGTATAGAGGACAATTTCCTTCATCAACTGGTAAATGAACCTACCAGGGGTAAGGCCCCCCTAGATCTGCTGTTTACAAACAGAGAGGGGCTGGTGGGAGATGTACTGGTTGAAGGCCGCCTGGGAAATAGTGACCACGAAATAGTAGAATTTTCAATACTCAGAGATTCAAGGAGAGCCAACAATAAAACCTCTATGCTGGACTTCCAGAGGGCAGATTTTGACCTATTCAGAAGTCTAGTCCAGAGCATACCCTGGGAAACAACCCTTAAAAACAAGGGGGGTCAGGAGGGATGGATGTGCTTCAAGCAGGAAGTTTTGAGAGCACAGGAAGAGGCTGTACCGGTGTGCCGAAAGGCAAGCCGGCGGGGAAGACAACCAGCTTGGTTAAGCAGGGAGATTCTGAAGGAAATCAGGGATAAAAAGAGAGTTTACCAACTATGGAAGAAAGGGTTGGCTCCTTACAAAGAATTCAGGAAGACAGCTAGATCATGCAGAAAGAAAATCAGGGATGCAAAAGTGCAATTTGAAGTTAAATTGACCACTTCTGTTAGGGATAACAAAAAGTCCCTCTATAAATACATTAATAACAAAAGGAGGGGCAAAGAAAACCTCCATTCTTTGATGGACTTGGAGGGAAACATAGTTAATAGAGATGAGGAGAAGGCTGAGGTACTTAACACCTACTTTGCCTCAGTCTTTACCAGTAAGACAGGTGGCCCTCAAGGCAACTAGCCTCTGGAGCTGGTAGACAGAGATAGGAAACCAATTAGCCCCCTTGTATTCCAGGAGGAAATAGTGACTTACTGAGTCATCTGGATCCTCACAAGTCTATGGGACCAGACGGGATCCATCCTAGGGTAATGAGGGAGCTGGCAGAAGAGCTTGCCAAGCCGCTCTCCATCATCTTCCAACAGTCCTGGCTCATGGGGAGGTCCCAGATGATTGAAAGTTGGCAAATATCACCCCAATCCATAAAAAAGGATGCAAGGCTGACCCTAGTAACTACAGACCTGTCAGCCTGACCTCGGTGCCTGGCAGAGTTATGGAGCAGATCATCCTGTGTGCAATCACACAGCAGCTACAGGATGGACAAGGGATCAGACCCAGCCAACATGGGTTTAGGAAGAGCTGATCCTGTTTGACCAACCTGATCTCCTTTTACGATCAGGTGACCCACCTGGTGGATGAGGGAAAGGCTGTGGATGGGGTCAGATAAAGCCTTTGACACCATCTCCCATAATATACTCCTGGAAAAGCTGGCAGCCTATGGTTTGGACAGGGGCACTCTGTGCTGGTTTAGGAACTGGTTCGAGGACCGGGCCCAGAGAGTGCTGGTGAACGGGGCTGCATCCAGTTGGCAGTCGGTCACCAGTGGTGTTCCCCAGAACATAGAATCATAGAATAGACTGGGTTGGAAAAGACCTCCAAGATCATCGAGTCCAACCCCTGATCCAACTCCAGTTACTATATCATGGCACTAAGGGCCACGTCCAATCTCTGTTCAAAAACCTCCAGGGATGGTGAATCCACCACCTCTCTGGGCAGACCGTTCCAATGCCTGATTACCCTCTCTGTAAAGAATTTCTTCCTAACATCTAACCTAAACCTCCCCTGGCAGAGCTTGAGCCCATGTCCCCTTGTCCTGTTGTTGGTTGCCTGGGAGAAGAGACCAATCCCCACCTGGCTATAACCTCCCTTCAGGTAGTTGAAGAGAGTGATGAGGTCACCTCTAAGCCTTCTCTTCTCCAGACTAAACAACCCCAGCTCCCTCAGCCTCTCCTCATAGGACTTGTGCTCAAGTCCTTTCACCAGCCTCGTTGCTCTTCTCTGATTCCTTGACTATGACCTCAAGTGCCTAGTAGCGGAGGGCCGTTGGATTAGAATTAGCCCCAGTCCTGACATAAATTGTTTAGCAATGGTGCTATTGTTGATAAAGGCCATGGAAGTGTTATTTAAAATTGGAAAGGTAGTGCGGTATTGCTTTCCTTGTTGCAGGAAAGACCAAACCTCAAAAGGATTCGCTGGAACTTTGGAAAGGGCCTTGAAAAAACCAGTCTCTGGATGGTAAGGAATGTGGGTCAATTTTGGTAAATTGGTAGGATGCGTGACACCTCCCATTAGTTGGGAGTTCACGCCAGAACAAGTGTTTGATCCTGATGAGATGGCACGTCGTTTAGCGGAAGGGTGTTTTTCCTATGAGGATCCAAACATGCCGTTCTTTGCTTTGTACTGGGGCCTGGCGAGTGCTTACCGAGCCGCCGTTGACTACTCTCGGAAGGCTAAGGTTGAGGCAGAAACTCAAACCAGGCCCCCTGGGACCAGCACCGCCTCTACTACATCCACGGGAAACAGAACTCAAACTACACCATCCAAGATACCCCTTGCCCCTGTAGTGACAAGGAAGAACTGGATATCAGTGCCCGACAGCATTAGTCTACCACCAATGGGAGATCAAAGCAAGTCGGATGATAGCAGGGAAGGGCCCGATACTGATACCAGCGCCAGTAGTCAACAAAAGCAAAACACCTCGAGAATGGAAAGTGAAGTTTCGAGATCAATGACTGCAGTAGAACTTCGGGACTTGTGAAAAGATTACACTCGTCAGCCTGGTGAACGAATTCTATCGTGGCTACTTCGATGCCGAGATGGTGGGGATAGATGTTACCCCAAAAGGCAGATAGAAACTGCATAGAGACAGAGTTTTATGCCTTTAAACAGCAGGTATTTACTGTTCGACGTCGGAGAACTCCCCATCTTGGGCCAGGCAAAAGAGATCTGAAGTGGTCAGGCAAGAATAGGCAATTTATACAGTTTCTGATTATGATTACAACATATTCACATATATATTCATATTATTGTATTATTAGATTATAATATTCGTAGTAGGTGGGTTTTGAGGCATGGTCTTCATTTTGGGGAATAGTCTGGTCGTACATCCTGTCTTACTTCATTGGAGGGTCTCAAATTTACTCCTCTTCGTCGCGTGAACTCTGGTGAACTCCTGAACTTTCCATTGTTTCGTGTTCTATCTGCTGAAGCTTGAAGAAAACCTTGGTTTCAGGTCTATTT
>NW_020957196.1:91143-97521 GCF_003031625.1 Empidonax traillii | reverse complement strand
GTCTATTTTACCTATTCAAATGTCTACCTTAGCCTATTTGGCCATAATTTATTACCTCTGAGCTCTTTGTATAATGTTCTTGTGGGTTTAGGTCTGTTGAATTTGTACAGAACAAAATTTCCTTTGAGTAAGGTAGAAAATGGGGGGGGGAAGAAAAGTGGGTCTTTGCAGTAAGATGCTTGATTAACCCTTCTAAAGCCTTGTTTTGCTTCATTCCCCCCTTTTCTTAGAACTTACGAACCCTTTCGTCAAGTTCTAGTGAAGTATAGGTGTGAATTATTGCCCACATTATCTGGGTCCTTTTGATTATGGAGTGTAATTTATACCACAGTCATATGTTCAAAAAGGATAACAAAAGCATAACTATTACTATAACTAACACTGGGTGTACTAGGTAGTCGAACACTTTTGTGGCTGAAGGGGATTGTCCTGTGAAGATATCCCACCAATGGTGTTCTCCTGTTTGTTTTATTTTAGTCAGGACATTTGTTATACCGGTAGAGTCGTGTTCAACCTGCCAAATCATTCGTTGAGTTTTTCTATTTACTTTTTGGACTTATCTCTCTATGTCAGGGTGCTTAAGTATTGCTTTAAGAAGATCAATTTCCATTCCTATCTGTAATTTCAGTACATCATGATATAAACTATATTTAGCTTTGATTAGTTGCCTAGTAATAATAGGAACAGTGTAATTAAAGTCACAACTTACTATTCTAGTAAAATTGCACACACAAAAATTAGTACCATTTGTTTTTACATAACAATGATCAACAAAAGCATAAACACAAAATTTTCTAATACATGCACATCCATTTCCTACATAGTATACTTGAGATTGGTTTATATTATGGGGAAGCATTTCAAAAGTACACACAATTCTTCCCTGCATCTAAGCACAAATCTTCATTTTCTATGACTGCATTCTCGCAGATGTATCCTAGCTGTTCCTTAGGGATACAAGCTTCCATACTGTTTGACTGCCATTTGTTCTTGGAGTAGTCATAGTGTGCCCATACGTTATGACTTATGGGTCAAACTATGACATTCTGGTGTATGGTTCCTAAGGTTAAGACAGGAAAAATAATTCTCTCTTTGGCAGCACTGATAGTCAGTACGTAGGCTTCAATTTGTTCATTTTGCGAATTATAGGTATAATTTACTAGTTGTCATCATGCTTGATAATTCTTTTCAAATTGTGTGGTGGAACTGTTTCTGGCTATTATTTCTTTTATTTCTTGAGGTAGTATCCCTGGTGTCCCTTCTCTTAGTATTCCTGCAGCCACTGTTTGCACCCATTGTTGTGTTTGTATGCACTGGAAGGCAAGTGCAATTTTCTTGTTACTTTTACCAATATAGTGATTTTAAGGAAATCCTCAGAGGTATGGTTGGCTACTAGGGTCAATAATTGAACTGCTAGGGACTTTGTTTCAGCTAGAGTAAGCATGGATGAGCTTAGAGGAACTTTGAGTTCTCCCAGGTTGGATGTGACAGCACTTAGGATATTTACTAGTACTTCCTGGTCTATTGTGTTTAGTACTCCTAAACCCATGCCGAGCCATCCAGTTGCATCTCTCCACATGCGTCGTGGGTGTGATCTGGCAGCCAACCATGCCTTCCAGCCTTTGAGGCTTTGTTGTATGAAGAGTTGACAGTCTTTCTGTATGTGTGTTATGCTTATCTAGGGAGCCCCTGGTGGTCTAGAGGGTAAAGGCGCTGCACTGTCACTGCAGAGACCTGGGTTCGATTCCCAGTCGGGGCCACTCCCCGGGCAGATGGAGCTCGTTAGCCCTGTAAGGCAATCCATCTACGTCCTGAGGACCTCGCTGCCACCGTCCAAGCTCGCTTGGCCCCGGCAGATGAACCTTAGAATTAATGGGTGGGCTCAGCTCCGCACACACTGTGTTTCACCTAAAAAATCCAATGCCAGGCTGGAAGGTGTAAAGACCTTCCCCGGTTTTCGTTCGCTAAGACTGGCCATAAGATATGTTTATCTGGACATTTACTTGGATTTTCTTCAGTGAATATGTGGGATCTAAAAGTAACTTTAGTTCGTTGGACTGTCTTACTACATGTGGTCCTATAAAAGTCAGATTATGTACTCCCTTGCAATTTGGAACAGGAGTTGTGGTTTTGTCAGTTACTCTTTCAGGTGGTGATGCCGAATTTTTGCCCCAAACAAGCATAAAGGACCACCTAGAGACAAAGTTTCATGCTCTAAGCGGGAGGTATTTTAATACAACGCGTTGGAGAGCCCCCAGGTCGCCCTAGACAAAGAGCTCTGTCTAGTACAATCAGTGTAACTTATTTATACAGTTTTGAGTGTGAGTTACAACATCTTTACATGCATATTCATCACATTGCAACATCTACTTGTAATATTCATATATAGGCGGAGTCTTCAATTTGGGGAGGTTTAGAGGTGGGAGTTCCTGTAATCTTCATCATGGGCAGTGGTCGGTCATAGGTCTTCCTCAATGTAAACTCTTGAACTTTCTTCATACCTTTTCCTTTTAAGGTAGTTTTGGCAGGCATAATAGAGTCAAGTTGTCCTTTTGGCTCATTCTAGGATTTGCTGAGTTGTAATTTCTTTGAAGAATGCTGCTATCTTTTGAGGAATGTTCTACCTAGTCAGTATATGCCCTATTCTTCAGCCAATTTACCACTCCTTCTATGGTTCCTGGTTTCCTAATGCTAGGGTTATGAAATTTTACAATTTTGTTTTAACCTCTTATTTCTCAAAGACTGTCTTAATATTAGTGGCTTCATTTCCCCCCTTTTCTTATAATTTACAAATTATTTCGTCAAGCTCTAATCTTAGGGGACGTTGGTATGTTTGTATCATGGCTCAAATCATTTGGGTCTTTTTCAGCATGGATCTTAGTTTCTGCTATAAAACATACTATATGTTATGATTAGTATAAGGTGTACTAAATACTAAAATATTCGGGTTGTTGTCGGGGAATACTAGTGTTCTTCTTCTTTCTGTTCGTACAGGTTCTGTTCGTACAGGGTTATCTTGTCCTTAACATAGCTTAGGGCAGTTTTTCGAGAATGGGTTGCACAGAGATAGCTCTAGTCAGGCTTGCAGCATCTTCTCTTTTTTCAAAAACAACGTTAGCTAACCTTTTAATCTGAAAAGCAAAGCATCGTATAATACAAGGTGCCATACATAAGAGTAACATAATGATAAGCAAAATTACAATTACAAGTTTGATAGTATCTTTCATCCAGGCACTAATTCCAAATGACATGAGCCAGGAGTCAAAAGGGTTTGAATCAACAGTAATTTTTCGAGAATGGTCTTGTAACCATTGCAGCTGCTCATGTATTGATTTAGAGTGATCAGACAGATTAAAACAACACAACCCTTGAAAATCTTCACAACCTTTGCCTTGCGCTAGTAAAAGATAATCAATAGCAGCACGATTTTGTAATACAGCTTGTCGTAGACTACTCATATCTTGAGCTAGTTGTGAAATGATGGAAGTCGTTACATTAGCTTGCTTGACTGTCCAACATGCCAAACGCTGAAGTTCCAGCAGGGCATGTGCAGTACCAGCAGGGGGAAACAATGAAGCAAAAATCCGTGCTGTTGTTCCCCAAAGATCGACCTCATCATT
Source organism: Empidonax traillii (assembly GCF_003031625.1). Classification (NCBI taxonomy): domain Eukaryota; kingdom Metazoa; phylum Chordata; class Aves; order Passeriformes; family Tyrannidae; genus Empidonax; species Empidonax traillii. The sequence continues at coordinate 93,901 of NW_020957196.1, read as the reverse complement.
GCAATTAGGGTCTAGTTCATCTACACTACGTTTAACTATAGGGGGTTTGGGAGGAGTTTAACAGGATTAGCTTTTCTTTTGAGGGACCGAACAAAGCTAAGAGACCAATGTAACAAGGACCACCATAGGCACCTCGAGGAATTCCTTGCCAGGCTCTATCCCCGCAAATAAGGTAATGGTTAGTGGGAAGAGCAACTGCTGTGGACAAATTTAAGTGAATTTATCCTGTTCCCCATCCATACGCTCTTTCACCACAATATTGGGTTGTGTTATAGTTTCTATGAGGGGTTAACCAGGTGCGATGCATTTTCTTAGGTTCCAATGGCCGAATAAAATACAGCCAGATTTATTTGAAGGTCGACTATCTAATAAGTTCATTTCTTGTGGGTCCCATGGTAGCTCATATGCCTCATCAGTACGAAGTGCATTTAATAGTAAAGCAAGACAGTGGCTATTATTTGCTGACGAAGAACAGTTAAATCGAGTTTGATTGTTTAAGACTACATCAGAAGCCTTTTGAGGGGTTGCAATTAAGCAGGTTTTGAATGGATCAACTGCTGCTGTTAAATGCAAGCAAAAGTCAGTATTGCCTGTTCGGTTAGCCCATTCTAGCCAAAAGTTTTTCTGAGGCAATACTAGAGGTTGCATAGAACATACAGATAGCACACATATAAGTATCAAAAGAGATAGAATTGTTGTTGGAAAGTTTAACTGTTGGTTGCTTTTCCACTTCGTAACCACGGCTTGATTCTTATTGCTGGGATCCATTGTGTGTTGTTATCTGTCAAAACACAAGCATAACACCATTCCTAGGTTAATAATCTCACAGGACCAACCCCTTGTTGGTGGGATGGTTCTCTAGGCTGTACCTACACTTCATTATTATGCTGTGGTAAAACGGAATGCAGAGCCAACTCTGCCTGACCGGCGATGTCTATTATCAAGTATACGAGATAAACGCTCTTTTCCACGTTTGACAACACAAGTGTCTATGAACCATTTAAAAGGCTCACCTGTGACTGGTACCAAAGGCAACCAAACATTATGTGGAGCTTCTTGCGTGCACCAGACGGTCTGCACCCTGCAACTTTTCTGGGCAAGTAACCGCCCTAAAAGTTGTATAGTTTCCCACCGAAAATAGGCTAACAGTATCTGTTCTGGGCACTCAAACAGTTTTAGAGCGTCTAAATAAGGCAACCTCGTAGTTCGCTGAAGTGAGGACTATCATTGCTTTGCCAAGAGTATTTACAAGCCGGGCATGGGATGGGCTTAGCAGAGCGTTGTAACACCCACCACTTTGTGCCACATAGTTCACAACAAATTAGTACCCAAGCTTGGCAAAACCACTCTCCACACGCAAGGCACTGTGGAGGAAAAGGACTGCGAAGTGCCGGATGATACAAATAAGCTATAAGTTCCATATAATGTCGAAGCGACGACAGATTAACCAGAATGTTCAGTGCCCATTTGGGAATCACATCACTGTTCCCTGTCCATAGTGGCACCAGAGTTAACTGTATTTTCCGAAGAACTCTCTGTGGGTCAACTCTTCGTAGCACTGTGTCCATACTCAAATAGGGCTTTTACCCAGCGGCTTGGTGCCAAAAGCAGCTGATTGCATGCGCTGTAGTCTCACTTGTTTCCTTTTCTTGTTTACTTTCTGGAGCTTTCTTGACTCGTGAGTAATGAATCCATGTAGGTCGTTCTTTGATCCGAACCGCGGTGAAGGTGGTTAGCATCACTTGGAAAGGTCCTTCCCATTTTTCCTGGAGGGGTTTTCCTAAAAGATTCTTAACATATACCCAATCACTGGGGTTGAATGGATGTAGCTTATAATCAGGTTGTTTGGGTTGGTGTTCTAGCACCACTGCAGTATTCTTATCGAAATGTTTCCCTATTGCAATTACATAATCATAAATGTACTGATTACCTATTTGGTCCACAGCATCCTCATTTACAATTTGCATAGCATACGGTCGCCCATACAGAATTTCAAACGGACTTAACTTTTCTTTTGATCTGGGTTTGACTCTCAGTCTAAGCAGAGCAATAGGCAAAGCTTGGTACCACTGTAAATTAGTTTCTTGGCATATTTTAGCAATTTGTTGTTTGATAAGATGATTCATCTTTTCCACTTGCCCACTAGCCTGGGGCCGGTAAGGCGTATGTAATTGCCACTTGATTTGTAACGCTTTGCTTATTGCTCTTACCACTTTTGCACAGAAATGTGCACCTCTGTCTGAAGATATACTTCTCGGTACCCCAAACCGTGGTATTATTTCATTTAATAAGACTTTAGTTACTTCTCTTTCTTTATTTGTTCTGCAAGGGAATGCTTCAGGCCACCCAGAAAATGTGTCCGTTAATACTAGTAAATATAAAAAACCCCCCTTTTCTTGGGAGTTCAGAAAAGTCAATTTGCCATACTTCACCTGGGAATTTACCTCGGTTTATGGCTCCTTGATGTACCTTAGTTCCTGTATTTGGGTTGTTCTTCAGGCACCGCTCGCATTGGGATGTAACATACTTTACTGTGGTATAGAGTTTCGGTCCTGCTATTCGAGTTTGTAAATACTGAAAAAGTGGCTCTAAGGCCCAATGGGCTTTTTCATGTTCTGTCTTTACAAATTGCCACATTAAGTTCCCTGGTATTATTAGTTGTCCTGTTTCTAATTGCCCCCATCCATTGTCTAACAACTTGCCCTTGTTCTTTTTAATCCACCTCTGATCTGATTCTTGGTAATTTGGTTGAAAATTT